>NC_046231.1:7046405-7123905 GCF_009819885.2 Catharus ustulatus | reverse complement strand
TTAGTAGAGATTTTAAAACACAAAGGATGCTGAGTAATGAGGACTCTGTACTAATGTGGATTGAAATCACAAAGCAGGTTCATAAAGACCCACAGAGCCACTGAAGTCCCACTGCATTTGTGGCAGTGGTGGAAGGGGATGGCTTCTGATTCCTGGGAAGAGGTGCAGGAGGTGCGTGGGTGGTGATGGGCAGAGGGCAGGGAGCTTCCCTTGGGAGCCTGCCTGGAGCTCTCAGGAACAGGCAGTGCCCCTAGAAGTGCTGCTCTTGGGGAAAAGGGGTTAAACACACAGGCCTGCCCTTCACCCCGACAGGGCTGAAGCATTAGGATTTGTTCCCTATGTGCCAGACAGCACTCAGACAGGAAAAGGTATTCCCCATCCTCAATGGATGCACTGTTTTACCAGGGAGCAAGGCTTTTAAATGCCAGCAAGAACTTGTCACTGACTACTACTTACTCACAAATGTGTATGTCAGGTCACCTCTGTGGCTTTAAATGGGTTTATTATTTCTTAAAGGCAGGTTTTGGTATGATTTTCAGAATGGATCTTTTTCACTAAATAAGTGATTGATAATGACTGGATTTTGATCAGATTTTCCAGGTGACTCTGGAGATGATTTTTAATGGTCTTCATTGCAAATTTTTAAAAAAGACTCTGTTCTTGAAATGTAAGTGACTGTTAAAAGTGAGCTAAAATACAAACCAGGTTTGTTTTCCCAGTTAATAAAACCTGCTGTTAATGGGACAGTGAGCAAATGTCACATTCACATGTTGGTATCTATGAGATCAAATCAAAATCTACTGTTTGACATAAGAGGTAAAAAACCCCACATTGTAATAAAACTGTCACAGGATCAGTGTCTCCTGCTTTGTAAATAAACATCTCTGTTTTGCCTTGGTATTTCTGTAACATCCGGAGACTATTACCCTGTGCTGGTGCTCTGGTTCATTGACAGTTTCACTTAAACAGTTAAACAATAATTTGAAATGGAAAATGTTCTGTCCTTATTCCTTAGTTCCTTCGTGGGTTTTTTCCCAACCCTCAAATGTTTTTTGATGGATTTCTTTGTTGGATTTTTCAGTCAGTCACCTTAGTATTTGCATCTTATTTTTTATTACACAGGAAAACACCGAACTGCTCACCAACCTCATTCAAAGCCAAAAGTATCAGATGTTTTTGAGGTAGATTTTCCAGCAAATGGAAGTGACACAAAACCAATGGGCCGTTTTCAGTCAGAGGAGGAGCTGTGGGCTCGCTTAGAAGAGCTCGAGAGACAAGAAGAGATCCTTGGTGAACTTGACAGGTACAGCACTGCTGTGGCACAGGCAGGACTGGAGTTCAGAGAGCTGTGAGTGTGAGGCTGTTGGTACACAGAGGGTCTCACCTGCAGGGCAACTAGCTGACCACACAGCTGGAATTAAAATTACTATAGGTGGAAGAAGGGTGGGACATGAACAAAGCACTCACTGCAACGCCAGAGCTCCTAAAATCTGCCTCTGTGCAACCACAGCAGTCCAGCCTTCTGGTATTTTTTTCTTTAAGATGAAGAGGGGGAAGTGAAATTAATTTCCCACAGGCAATGAAAAAATCCATAGTTTTCCATGTGGGAGTTATACATTTAATGCTCAGTGACATCCTTAGATCTATTCCAATCCTCAAGCAATACATAGGTTGTTAGCCATGATGTCACAGTTTGGGTGTTTCCAGTTGGTGTGGGAAGGACACAGTCATTGTTAAGAGGGCCTAGAGAAGATCCACAGTCTGTCTAAAAATACAGTACCTGGGTAAAGAAAGTTCCCTAGAGGTGAGTTCATTTTTTTGTATGTTTGTGTCTCTCAAGAGCATGAATTGCCTCTGTTCACTAAGACAGTTTTCATTCCATAGGATGCCTGATGCAGTTGAGGCAAATGGAGAAGATGCAACCTCTTCTGAAGAGGAGAAGGAGGATAAGGAGACAGATGTGAATGGGATGGGTAGGGCAGAGGACTGTATTACTCAGGGCAACTTCCATAAAGAATTTACAAATTCAGACTTCTTTATGGGCCAAGTTAATGGCTCGACTTACTATCACAGCGATGATGAAGATGACAGAGATGTTGGAGATAACTCTGTTCCAACTATTTTTTTCTCTCACACTGTGGAACCTAAAAGGGTTTGTACTTCATTGAATTTTTATCTTTTGCTCAAGAGATTACATAAAATATATATGTTGTATCTAAACCTGTGGATGTAGTAGAATGCTAGCTGGAGATGACATTTGGGTTTTTTGAAATTATTAAAAACCCACTCTTTAGATCCTGCAGTCCTAAATATGGTATTAAAAAAATGATCAAATGATCTTCACATGTCTACCTTGCTGTTCTAGCTTCTGGCTGTTGTAAAAGGCAGTATCCTGTCTAGGAGTTTTGCCTTGAAACTGATCTTTGAACAGCTCAGCTGTTGAGCAGAGCTTGAATAAGCAGACTGTCATATTTTATATGTGAAATATGTGCACATTAGGGCAAAGAAATGCCCCAGCCTAGTGCAAGTGGTAGAGAATAAACAGTGCACACTATGAATGTTGCCATTCATACATTTGTTTAACTTACCTATGCTTCCTAGTCCCCAACTGCTTGGATAAGAGAACGTCAGGAGTCAGTTGATCTGCAGCCTGGTGATTGTTGATTTTATGGTCTAGACCATCATTTGTGTTCAATTTTCAGGTAAGAATAAACACAGGAAAAAATACTACTTTGAAATTTAGTGAAAAGAAAGAAGAGGCCAAGCGTAAAAGGAAGAACAGCAGTGGCAATGGCCATATAACTCCAGAGCTGCCCAACATCAAAACCCCAGCAGACATTTACCGGTGGGTAATTAACAGAGGAGCTTTCCCCTGAGCAGACCTTCTCCTTTCATTTCTGTCTACCTAGAATGTGAAACTCCACCTACAGTTTCCTGAAAGAAACAGCTGAAACAGAATTTACTACTTAAAAATGAAAGTTTGTGCCTTCTGCATGGTTGCTGTGCTTTCATATCCATAAAATATTTCTGAGCTTAATGTTTCCTTTTCCAAATAGCAATTCTTCATTTTACCTGCTTTTTCAGAGCTTTGAAATGGAGGTAAATTTGCCAATACGTACCATCCTCAGAAAGGAATGCAGCAGTTATATTTTCTGGTTAATTCCCTGCCATTTTTTTCTGTGTTTGTTTTCAAACTGAACTGACCAGATCTACCAGTTGTAATACTGCTGCTTTCCTGGCTATTGATTTGCTGGGCTCTATCTCTTTCTTTCTGTGCCTTGAAAACATACTCAGCTCTTTGTTTGCGTAGTTTCTTTTGCATCTCCTCTCCCTGGCCTCAGTCTGTCACTTTCTGTATTCTCCATAAAAAGTACTGCTCACCTGTAGGAAACCCACACACAGAGAAAAACAGTGCTGGACTTGGGGGATTGTGCAAAACCCAAAGGTGACAGGATAGTTAAAACAAGTATTTAGGTCTGTAAAGATAAACACAGACACCTGTTGGATTGGTTGATGAAATGGTGGTGAAAATCCCACTGTATTTGTGTACCTGAATATGTTAAACATGTCACAAAGTCTGGAAAGTGAAACCACCACCTCTAATTGCAGCTGCTGTGGCTCTGTATTCTCTAGGGATGTATTTCCATAAATGCCTGAACGTAGCACCCTTAAAACTCATCATTGGGCTCCTCCTTTATGAGTTTGATAAAATTGACATTGTCTTCTCATTCTCCTCCACCCATCCTTGACTTTCTCAAGTCATGGAGAAGGAGTACAAGAGGCATCTTTGTCAGTTCACAGTCTGCTAACACTTGAAAAGTGTCTTCCTGTTGATCTAATCTTAAAAGCTGATTTTTAAAAATTTGTTTGTAATTGAAAGCAGATTATGACACTTGTCAGGAAAAAGCTCCATCCTTTCCATGTGCAATGAATGTTTCAAGTATTTGTTTTTGAATTCTGCATTTGACAAGGACTTAACTCTAGAAAACATTCCCAGATTGTGATCTGATTCTCTACAGAAACAACCCTGGTCATCATTTAGTTTACATTTTCCCTAACTTTTTCTAACTCACACCTCTCAGTTTTCTAACATTTTTCAAAGAGCAATGCATTTTCTGCTGAAAGTAAGTACCAACTTAATGCTTGAATAAAGGGCATAACAGCATTCACTCTGCAGAATTGATTCTTGTACATTGGTAAATAAAGTGTCTCTGAAGGTACAGTATTGTGATTCTGCAGCGAAAAAGTTGGGAAAGCACATCATAATTAATTTGTACAAAAGACAAAGCAAGATCACTGTAAATTTGTCATCTGATCCCGAAATGGTTTATTAAAGCTAACATTTTCCTTTATAGAGTCTTTGTTGATGTTGTGAATGGAGAATATGTCCCTCGTAAATCAATTTTGAAGTCTCGAAGCAGAGAGAACAGTGTTTGTAGCGATACCAGTGAGAACAGTGCTGCTGAGTTTGATGACAGACGAGGAGTTCAGAGGAGTATTAGCTGTGATGAAGCCACTCAGAGTGACAACAGCGAAGGCATCCTGGAGGAAGAGGAGGGGGAAGGGCAGCAGCAGCTACTGAAAAAGCCTCCTCCCTCTTCAGGGACAGCTGAGGTACAGTTTTTAATTCATTATTGATTGTTGGCAAGGATAAAAATGAGAAATCTAATGATTGTAGATGCCTATACCATCCGTTTGATTTCTTTAAAATAATTTTCTAACTCCTACCTAGTTTGCCTCAGAAGGACATACCAGGTGACAGGCCTCTGTCACACACATCGTAGGGCAGAGGGGAGGAGCTGCTCACGTGGCTTCCCTGAGACTTGAAGCTCTTCCATAAAGATCCAACAAAGTGGTCACTCACTGGTGTTAGTGAAACCTGTGTGCTGGGCCATCCTGACCGTTTCACTGCAGGGAGACAGCAGGAGTTAGACAAAAAGAGGGAAATCTGTACTTTTTGGAAGGGAAGAGGTGATTCTCCAGCCTGTGTTGCACTTCTAGACAGCTAATTTCTAAGGAATGTTTCAAGTTTAAAACACATAGATATCAGCTGAATTACTATTTTGATGTGCCTGTAGCAGAGAAATTGCCTGGTGGAAGGAAGCATTGCACCTCTACCCATTCCACTCCAGACTGGGCATTAGTGATCCCAAACAGATCTCTTTACATGTGTTTGGAAAGTTCAGGGCTTCATCATAAAAGGAAGACTGTACAATGTAAGGGAAAATGGACAGTTGCTTAGTGACTGGGTGAATACAAGAATTAAATGTAGAAAGTCGTGGCATAGCGTGTTCATTTGTGTTTTGTAAGAACTTAACACTAATTTTTTCAAACTAGATAAAACTTGAGTCTTCAGTAGTTCTTAGTGCAGTGAACAAGTTCAATGAAAACACTATTTTTACAAAAATTATTTTTGACAAATAAATGAATTCCTCATAAAAGCTATTGTTTATCACCATTTTTCATGCAAACAGCTACAGATGTATCCAGACAGGATATGAAGATTCATGATGGAAAATTTATCTGTGGAGTTACCACTCCACATTGTATGCTTTCTGGAATATATTTGCTGTATTTTTATAAAACATCTAAATACACTTTCGATGTTACCCATCAGTCTATTACTTGAATCAGGCATGATTATTCTGTACAATGTAATGTATTTTCTAAGCACCTGAAGGAGATTGAGCAAAACACTCCAGTCAGATGTGCTTCCCCAAATGCTGTTGTTTTGCTTTTGGTTGTTTTTCTGGGTGTTTAAAATCCATTATTTCTCCATTACCATTTGCAACACGCTAGCTTTTTTTTATGATTTCTAATTTTACCACCATCACTTAGTTTGTGCTTTGCTTACCTGTTTTTGAAAATAAGCTTCTTGTTAGATTAACAGAGCTGTACAGGCACAGCTTTAGGCACACTTGGGCTATTGGAGCAGAAAACAAAAAAACACTGCTTTTTTTGCAGGTCCTGCAAGAAGAGAATGGCCAGTTTGTTTTGCTTTGTTTTTCTTGGTTACTGAGTTATGAAAAAGCAGAATTAAGCATAGTCACTAAATCTGGTGTGCATTCCTTTGTGCCCAGCATGAGCATCAGACCTTGGATGTGAACTGCTTCCCCTTGTCCTTGGGCATTCTCTGTTTTCAATACATAGTGGAGAGATTTGTTCTTAAATATGTTTATGAAAAGTAGTTCTGAGGTGCTTGTTTTCCAAGAATCATGGTCATTTCTTTGCTAAGTTGAAAAGGATTGTCACATAATTGGCTGCATATAAATTACAGTTTTTAAACATTAGATGTTTTTATTAGGCCTTTTATAGAGAGAAATAGTTGGAAGTAAGTTTGCTGTTCTCTTAAATATAAATTGCTTTCACCATTTTTTATCATATTTGGTAGGGAGAAAAGAAGAAACAAAATATGTGCTTGCCAGTTTATATGCAGTGTTTCAGCTTGATGCAATTAGAAGATACTAAGTCATAAAATGACGTATGATGGAAATGCTGACATCAACTTAGCAAAGTGTCTGCATTTCTTATCCAAAATGAAACTGTGTATTACATCAGCTGTTTTATTTCTTGAGCATGTGTCAGTGAGGAAGTACATTATTACATCATTTATGCAGTAGGAATGAGATTAAGTAGTACTTTTAAGATACTGTCTTTCATTCAGTCATCTTTGAACAAGCTATATTTTGAGGTTAATTACAATGTGGTTACTTATGCAGGCAACAATCATTGATTTAAGGGTATTTCTTTACTTTTGATTAGAAGAAATAACAATTCTAATCAGGCTAATATAGGGTAATGACCTTATGGGCATAGCTTCACATTTGCATTTTATTAGCTCATTCTGAGTATTCTCTTCTGTTCTAGGCATTTTCTGGAACTGTCATAGAAAAGGAGCCTTTGTCTCCCTCCTTCATACCACACCCAGTGCTCGCTCACCCAGTGCTGCCGACCATTCTGGAGCGCAAATCAGAGGAGCTTTCGCCCGACGCCCCAGAAGAGCCTATCAAGAGGATTTCCAAATTCAGAGCTGCCAGGATGCAGCAGACTCAGTAGGTGCTGCCCAGGCAGAGCACTCTTGCCTGCTTTCACCTCTCTGCAGATTATATAAAGCCTTCTTCGTAGCACCCACCCAGTTACCAGGGTGTCCTGTGGTAATTTGGCACCGGTTATCACCTCAACGTTTACTGGCAGCATTAGGAAAACAAACAGTTCAGTGTTTGAACACTTGAGTATTCATCTTATTTTGTCGGTTTCCCTGTGTGCTGTCAGCACCTTTGTATATGTTTGCCTTATGATAGCAGCACTTGGGTTCTTTTTCAAAAACTGTTCCTTACATACATTGTTTTTGTGTTTAAACCTAAATACAGGCAGTTTGGTGCCAGCTGTGATGTTCTACATACCATATGGACCATTTTAAGGAAACTTTTCACATTTCAAATAGATTCACCAATTATATTACATTATTGCTTTAGCATTTTAAGACATACTTGTATTCACATTGCTGTAGGTTTTGCAACTAGGTGTCTGCTAAAAGTTTTTTTCCTTCTTTCAAACCTCTCTGGTATCTCACTGTACAGGTCTATAAAACGCCAGGTTCATGTACATTGCAGGGAAGTTTCTTTGATGGAAAAGGGTATTTTGTAAAATTAAATTTTCAGTAAAAAAACTGTGAAACTCGTGTGGTTTTTGTTGCTTTACTACTAATTTGGAAGCACCACAGAGAGGTTTTTATTTTGAACTCGCATTTCTAGCTTGAAGTGTTTACTACCACATGGACATGAAAGCAGTCCATTCTTTTCTGCCATTGTGTTTTAACCTCCTGCTAATGAATGTCCATGGAAATTGAATGCTCTTAAGGAGAGAAGCATAAACTCAGACTCTTGATTACAAAATCTCCTAGTTCTTTTGTATACTCAGAAAACATTGTAATTGTCTTGGGAATGCCCAGAGGGAGTCAGCACTAAGGAAAAATGTCTTAATGCTTCAGCTTTATTTCAAAATGCAACAGCACTGCAGCACTCAGGGTACAGTTTGGTGTATCCTTCTCATGACTGAGAGCAGTCCTGGCTTCAGGATTCCCTGCCCAGCAGCTCCTTCCCATCTTCTGGCCATCCTCTCGTTTTGCTGATACAGCTTTGTTGTTTGGGACCACCCCTTGAGTGATAATAGGCGACAGAGATGGGCTTTAAAAACAAACTGCTGGGTTTGGGTTAATTTTATTTTCATTAATTTGTGGGTTTTTGAACCTAGTGAGTTCCCTAATCTCAGCATGTCTGTATCAGCACAATGAGAGGGGTTATATATTGAGCAAGGACAAGGGAGAAGGATGGCAGAGGACATGGGGAGCTGGAGTACCTTAAACTGAGTACCTTAAACTGGGGTGCTCTCCAGCTGACACCATCAAGTCCCAGCCTAAAAAGTGAGTCCAGAAGACTTGGGAGGAGTAAGAAGGGACTGGGACTGTGTAAATGGGCAGCCTGAGAGCCATCAGCATCTGATTTTCCAAATCTTGGCAAGCAGGGCATCAGCTACTGCTGTTTCCTCACCTTCCCCTGAAGTAACTGCACCTTGTACCCGGATCCTTTGCTCTCAGATCACAGCAGATGAGCTCACGGTGTGGCTTTGGAACAGAATCACCAGCTCCCCCTTGTCTCAACGCTCCTCTCTCTCTTTGAAAGGGAGGTGGAGGCACTGGAACTTCTTTTTCCAGGGTGCCTTCTAAAGTAAGTGGAGGCACTCTGTGGAACTCTGCTGTCCCCTGCTACGAGTTTGGGAAGCCACAGTGGTTTCATGGGCAGAAAACACTGGCTCAGTGTGGCAGCAGGAGGGGCTCGCTGCTGGGGGAGCAGGCCACCACAACTGGGGGCCACGTTTCCCCTCGGGACAGAGCAAATGGTGCTTGGCTGCAGGAAGAGCTGCAGGGAAAGTTGTGCAGCCCCGCTGCGCCCGCAGCGCACTGGCTGCGAGGGGGCAAGCCCTGCTCCCAGCACATCCTGAGAGTCACGTTGAAAGTGTTAATGATTAACTTGATTCATGCTCAAATGCAGAGTTTTTTTTTTTTTTAAAGCATATTGCATTAGTACTAAAATAAGCCATCAATGCCAGTCCACCCTCTATTCACGGCTAAATATTTAAAGGAGGTTATTTATAGCTTCTTTAATGAATTCTTGGCTAAACAAAATGAAATTATGTCCTAGAAAAGTAGAAGCTATTTTGTAACCAGAACAGTGCAACTGTAAAATATAGTTCCATGAATATGTATTTTAAATAACAAGGGGTTGAGATCCAAGACTACCAGACATGGGTAATTAGAGGAAAACTGAGAGAAAGAAAGAAAGGGGGAGAGAAAGAGAGAGGAAACCCCTTTAAAAAGATTTATTTAGATATCTTCTGAAATACTTCCCACTTCCAGTTACTTCAACAAACCAAATGCCCCTTGTCGCCATAGATCAGTTTCAAATAAAAATTAATTCCTTGCTTGTTTTCTTTTTTCCCCCCCTCCCCTTTTTTCACATCCCTGCTCACAGAAAAAAAGTAGGATAAATGCACCTTGGGTTTTAATGAATTATGGCCTCGGTTCAGGGAAGCATCCTTACTCAGGAATGCACTTTGGCATGTGCTTATGTCTCAAAGATTTTGTAAAGAAGAATGGATTTAACCACATGCTTAAAACTAAGCACATGAGTGTTTTCCCTAATAGGGAGCCTGAGTGTGTCTGTGCCTTTCTGCAGTATATTTAATTGTCAGAGGGCTCACAGGCTGGAATGAGCCTTCATCTTTCTTCTCTTCACTTGGGCTTTAGCAGCAGACTCACTTGCAGTGCCTAGAGCAAGAGAGATGGCTGTAGGCATTTTATAGAATGTTTATAAACACCAAAGAACAACAAAAAAAAAAAATCTATCAAAGCAGATAAAAATCTAAGCAGTAAAAAGCAATTATGTGAAGGCCTATCTCCGTGAGGACCTAAAATTTGCTTTCTCTGCAACACTGGAGCCAAGGAGTGCTGCAGGTGACCACCAAGGGATGGGTGAAGTAGACATGGAATGGAGCAACACATCCCCAAACTGGAAGAGGCATGAAGGGCTCCTGGGGGTAAACTAATCTTCATATGCCTTTTTACCCCTAGTGCTACCGTTGGGGATTTTGTTCACCTAAGTAATAATAAGGGTACATTTAAATTCTGAAATCCCTTGGTGGCTTGCTGCTGCTGGAAGGCTCCGTGTCTGCCGGAGGGGCACGGGGTGAGGCAGGGCTCCCAAAGGCTTTTCGGCATGTCCTCAGCAGGAACAGGGCCTGGCTGGGGCACTGTCCCTGCCGTGCACAGGCTGTGAGGAGCCCGTGGCTGTGCCCAGGCAGGGGGCAGTGCCAGCTGGGTGAGCCTGGCACTGGGACACGGTGGTGTGTCCCAGCTGTGTCCCATCGCCCCACACAGCCCTCTGCGCTGGTTGCACCAATCAGGCACTGCAAACGACCCACTGGAGGAAGTACCTGCCCTTTAATGCTGTGAATGGCCTCAGGTGTGTTGGGCACCTGTCCGAGCCCAGCGAGGGGCTGTGCAGAGCCCACAGCCGGCGCTGTGGCCGCAGGAGCTGCAGGCAGGAGAGATGCTGAGTGCTCCGTGCCAGGACAGACCCGACGGGGCTGGAGCACTGCTGGGGTACCTGATCCTTCTGAGTACCTGATCCATCTGGGTACCTGATCCATCTCCCGCTCCTGGTAAGGCGAGCTGCACTTCGCGCTTTCATTGCTCACTTAGGGCATCGAAAGCAGCAGATTTTTGGGTGTCTCACGAATGTCTAAACCAGCTGTTTTGGCTGTTCATTTTAACTAAGTGATTTATGCCGCAAAAAACGAGCTGGGATTAAAAGAAATCAGATGTGTGCGTTTGGAATGCAGCGTCTCTGTGTTACAAATAGCTCCTCTCTAACCCACATTAACCCCACGATACGTGAATTTTGCCAACTCCCGCTGCGTCTTTTAAATCAAGCCCAGCAAATCGTTCCCGGGTGCGCTGAGAGCCGAGCGTTCCCTTCCCTTCCCTTCCCTTCCCTTCCCTTCCCTTCCCTTCCCTTCCCTTCCCTTCCCTTCCCTTCCCTTCCCTTCCCTGCCGGGTGCGCGGCGCTGCGCGGCTGCAGTGCGGGCGCTGGCCGGGAGGGGGCGGTGGCGGGCGCGGCGCGGAGAGCTGCCAGTCAGGCCCTGATTTATTATTCATTTGTGTTATAGGTGGGGTGTGCAGACAGTTACTGTAATAATTACCCGGACTGGAGCGTTTCCTTGGCAACCGGGGTTTTTTTCTCCATTCATGCTGTTGCGGAGAGTACGCCTGTAAAGCATGACATTGCTGTATTCGGGGGTTTGTTGCCCTCCCGCTGCTCCGGGTTTGAGGTTAGTTACAGCATCACAAGGTGCTCTCGAGCATAAAAAGCTCAGGCTGGGATTAAAGCACGCAGGGAACGCTAGCGCCAAGTCTTTCCTTCCGCTGTCTCACTTTTAAGTAACAAGGTTATAAAAATGCAAATGCCATCTTGGGGTTGTTAATAACGAATATTGGGAAGAATTCCTCCAAGTTGTAAAATTTTTTTTTTTTTTTTGTAAACAAACCAAGCCCAGGTGAGGCGGCTCCTTGTATTTTACACCGGTCTTGTGGAAATAATGTTTGCAAAAAAAGAGACTTGCAGCTTGATCCAGCCTTGCGGTGTTTGGCGTCATAAATCAATGGGAACTGCTCCATGCGGCTAATGATAAGGTGGTATTTGTTGTTTATCCTGCTTTATGGTAATGGTTCGGGAGGAGGAGGGTGCTGTGTCCTTCCTGAAGGAGCAGGAGTAATCTTTGGTGTGGTAACAGAGTAACAGAAACCACATCTATTATCAGAGATCTATAAATGAATCATATTATCCTACATTTTTAGGCTTACTAGAGCGCTCATTTTCAGAAACTTACATCAAGCACTGTGCAAGGATGAAAAGTAGTATTTTTCCATCCCTGCTGCACGAGGCAGAGGGAATTCATGATGCAATCTAGCACCGAGATGGGGAATTTTCACCCGTTAACATTTCGAAGTGAGATGCTAAAGCATGATTAGATGGGGAAGGATTGTAACCTGACACAGCATGCTCCCCTGGAAGGGTGGGTTAATGGGGCAATCCAGTGCTCTGGGACCCCGGCTTGGCCGTGAAGTTATCTCTTGGAAAGCTTAATGATGATACTAAAGTACAACCAAAAACCAGCCCCTGGTACGTCCTCCCTCTCTTCCCAGCTGCCCTGTGCTTACAGCCAGCTCAGAAAAATTCCCCAGCCCTGGCCCACCTGTCCGGCATTACACTTGTGGAGATGATCCCTGTGGGACTGTGCACCCACTGCTGCCCTGCCTGGGTGACAAATCCCAGCTTCCAGGCCACAAAGAGCCATTGGTGGCTGCCGAGGAGAGCCTGCCTTGGCCTCTGTTTGGGTTGAAATGCGGATGAACGTCCTGCAGCACCCAGGTCCAAGCGGCCCCTGGCAGTGACTGAGTGCCTGCAGCCAGCTGCTGATCCCTCGGGGATTTGGGGTTGCCTTTCCCCTGGATTGGGACCAGGGCTGAGCACTGCAGGATGGTGCTGTGGGTCCTGCCAGCGCCGCTCTGGGGCTGTGCGTGGTTCCAGCACGAGCCCCTCTGCAGCCCCTTGCGAGCCACAGCACCTCTAACACAGGACATCCCCCAGGTTCCTCCACAAACCCCATCCCAGGCAGCAATCCCACCCAGCAATCCCCCCTTGGTCTGTGCCAGGGCCGAGGAGCACCCGGGGGTGCAGGGAGCGACCGGGCTGTGCTGCCAGAGGTGCCTGGGCGAGCTGGCTGCGATGCTTGGGTTGTCATCAATGCAAATCATTCACACTAATTCCTTCAGATTTGGATTTAACTTTTAAAGAAAGCTTCAAGTTACCTCAAAATAGCTTAGTAATTATTTTAATAACTTGTGTGAGCAGGAACAATACCCACAGTGTCAATTCTGGCTCGCAAAATGTTTTTTTCAACTGTTCTGAGGAAAAAACAGCGAACAGTTCAACAGCTTAAATACAAGCGAGTGGATCTCTGGAGATTAATCTGTCTGGTGTTCCTCAGGTAAAGACTTCTGCACAATTTAACAAAGGAAATAATTTTCCTATTTTTATAATGCATGTCTCTCTGTGGTATAAATTACTAAAACCACGCTGCTTATCCTCAGTAATGTTATAGATGCAGATAATTTACTGTGTATCACGTTATCAGTTCATTAAAGAGATGCAATAAAATCATTATTTACTAAGAAACAGCAACCCTTGCAATATCTTGTCAGAGAAATTGGCTGATGCAAGAGGATCATATTTAAGCCTATATTCACAATAGCCCTTTAAACATTTCATCTGCTTCCCACTCGAGTTGCGGGAGGGAGCCGCTCTTCCCGCAGCAAAGTTGAGCACAGCCCGTCCGGCCCTGGCACAGCCCGAGCCAGCCCATCGCCCCCACCCCAGGGCACCCCACCGCCCCCAGGCCGGGCCCTGCCTCGCTGCTCCCACCCCTGCCAAAAGGGTGCCAAAATATTAAGGGAGGTTTAGGCATTTCCTACCCCATCCCCCTCTTCTCCTCTGCCTAAAGATTACTCTGCATCCTAGACAAAGGAAATATTTAAACTGTTAAATCTGAACAAAGATACAGTCTGCGTATGACTTCTCTGAAGCCCTATAAAAATTCTTTAAAATTGCCTATTCACTCAAATTTACTGAGTGTAGCAAAAATGTCAAAGGCATAAAGTCAGAGAAGATTGAATAAAATAATGCAGAAAGACAGATTAGTCATGCACAGACCCACACAGCCTTTCACAGCACACAATACCACTTTTTATTACCGCTCTATCTTTACAAAGACTATGTTCAATACATAGAGGATGATACATGGTCAGTCATGTAATCTGCCTTTGATTCCAAGACTCATTTATCTGGGCCCTTTTCACAAAGACATTGATGAGAGATTTCAGTGTTTTCAGTGCATTGTTTTATTTATCATATATAATGGCTGGTGGAAAAAAATAGGAATTATGTCAGAGATCCTGCATAAAGGAGTTGTATAAAAGACTCTGTGACAAAGTTTGGTAAGACACATAGTGCCTCGGCTCAGGCGTGCTGGTTTCTCCCCAGCCCTGTCCCCCTCCTCGAGCACTTTGAATATTGACAGCTGTCAAAAGCCCCGAGGAGGGACACTGCCCCCCGCCCTGCCTGCTCCCGCAGCCCGAACGGGGCTGTCTCAAAATTGCCAATTTTTCTGTGCTTTTAAATTTGAGCAATATTTTAATTGTTATTTTTAGCGATCTGGATTTATTATTTATACATTCACCAAAGAAAAGAGTCAGTCACAGTTTTGTATCTTGCAAATTTAATAAAGAACAGCCCTTAAGATAGAATTTCTCAGCCTGCCAGGATTGACAAAAGCCAGCTAATGCAGAAATGTCAACAGCAAACCTCATCAGCAGCCCCACCATGCCTTGCAATCAAGGGAAAGCCATGGCTTTACATAAACAATAATATATAGCTATCTAAATATCTCTGTGTGTGTGGAGATGCCACCTGAGCTGTGGGAGGAGGAAGGGATGTGGTGCCTGGGCTGGGTGCTGCTGGGTCTCTGCTCTGTACACGTTGGGGGTTTTCTCGGGGGGCTGTTGCTTATCCCATGGGATGGGGAGACAAACCCAGCGCTGGGAAGCACTGCAGTAAATTCAGAGCGAGCCCCTTAGAGTTGTTCCAGATTCACACCAAGGAAGTGGGGCTGCTTTGCCCCTTTGGACTGGCATTTTGTGGATGTGGGGAATTTGTTTTCTCCTGCATTGGTAGTGATGGGAGGTGTTTGACCAGCCCCTGCCCCCCTCCCAAAATACAGCCAGGGCTGTCCTGAGTGGGCAGAGCTGCCTGAGGGCAGGAGTGAGGCTTTATTAAATACCAGAGCACTGGCTGGTGTGCACTTAAACCACCATCTTACTTTCAAAACGTCTTTCAAAAAGTGTCCCTGTAGCTTCTGGCAAAGCAAGGCTTTCCTTGAAGGCAGTCAGACGTGACCCAGGTGTGGGGAAAGCGCGGGTGAGCCTTGCGCGTCAGGAGGGTACCAGGCAGCAGCATCCCTACCTGTGCTGCAGGGCTGTGACACCCTCGGCAGGGCCTGAAATGAGAGCCTGAATTGGGAATCAGCTGTAATTCCAGCAGTTTCAGACCCCGAGCGAGGTCTCCCAGGGAGCAGGCAGAATGGCTGAATTTGGAAATTATGCAGTGGCACCGTGTATCCAGATGTGAGCTCTTCTATGGGGCTGGCAGAGATAAATCACAGAGGTATCCTTGACAAATATAGTAGCTTCCACTCAGGGCACAGTGTTAACCTGCACTTAAGGCTCAGGCACATGATTTAATAGGGACAGACTTGGCGGCTAAAGACAAATCTCTTGAAGAGAAAAAGGGGATGGCGATGTCAGTGGGGTTGGGGTGGCAGTGGCAGCCTGGGAGAAGGATGCTCTGAGCCGGCTGTGGGTGTGTGCCCGTGGGCTGGCCGGGGTGAGGAGGTGCTGGGGAGGTGCTGGGACCCACGGCAGGGCTGGAGCCGGGCCGGGAGCTGCAGCCAGCTCGGTCCCTTTAACCGAGGGGAGTGATGGAGAGCCCAGCGCTGCCGCTCCGAGAGGCCCCTGTAATATAGTGCTGTGCAGCTGCAACTTAGATCGTGAGGAAAACAAAATGGGCCGACTGAAATGGAAACTTTTGTTACTTATAATGTTAATGAAACCAGTTTATCAGGCAGCGCAGAGGAAGTGGAATATTTAGTGCCATTTAATGTCTAATCATCAGCATTTCTTTGAATAAATCACATTACATTGTCTAAAACCTGAAAAGACGAAGCTGTAATAATTTTTAATATGTTGTAGTTTCATTAAAGGGACACCCTGTTTGCCATCTAGCCCTGTGTGTCTTTGGGGAGGTGGTACACAAAGTGCAAGAGTGTTTGGCAGGTTCTGACACGGCTCTGTGACACTGTGACTCGACTGTGGCATGCCCACACTGCAGAGCTGGGGGTCCCCATTTGCCCACAGATGGGTGCTGCAAGCTCGTGGCCAGGCTGAAGGGTTGAGAAGTGACCTGAGGTTCTTCGGATCTGAACTCTGGTGGCTTTTGAATATAGCAGAAATACTTCCTCTCTCAAGGCCAAATTGTGTTCTTCCCATTTCCCCCAGAGCGTCCCAGCATCATCTCACTGAGAGCTGGGGGGGGTTGCATGTCCTACCTGTGAGCTGAAGTGCTCAAGATTTTTAATCAACCAGCACAGCCTTGGCCCCTCTCCAGCAACCAGCCTGGTGCCCCCTGGGCATCCCAGCTGGTCCCACAGCCCCCAGTCCCCCCAGTCCCCCCAGTCCCTGCAGACCAGTGCCAGGCATGAGCACTTGGCAGCCCACAAAGGTCCGGTTCTTGCTCACCAGAGTCTTGCTCATGGTAACTTTTAAGTGAACTGCAATGAACCTATAAGTCATAATAAAATGAAATGATGACAGTTGTCTTCAAATCCATTGATTAATGGAAATATGGGTAGCTGGACACAGACTATATGGTTATAAATGGTGCTGTCAAAATAAAATAATTATTGTATTAATAAGGAAGCTGTTCAGCATTGGCCCTACTCTATCTCTAAAAATATTTCAGCCCTTGATGTGTTTTGTGTTTCACGATACATCATGTGTTTTCCCGGCGAGCAGCTCGGTGGTGCACGTTTTAATACAATTACTGTTTTGCAATGTGAGCCCTTCGGATCCTGGTACATGCACCACAGCTGCAGATGGATTTTTTTATTGACTTAATACTAGTTCTAACTAGATCCTGAAGATTGACTAAGTTGGTGGAGCACATACCACTTTCAAGCAGGAATGGGAAAAAACTAGCATATCTTATTGTACCTGAAACACTCTATGATATGTACTAAATATTATGACTACTGCGAGCCCTGCAATAATTGATTCACCCACACAGCCATTTAGTCTGTGAGCTGTTCGTTTTACAAATTCTACAATCTTTTAGAAATTCTTTCAGTGAAGAAGATTGCTGCCTGGCCTCAGATTCATTATGGTGATTGAATCCTCTTCAATAGAGAACTGTTTAAAGAGAGCACATCCCTGTGTGTCTCACTCAGAGTGAAGGCACATAGGTTAAAAGCTTGTCTGGGTGGCATAATTCACTGCTGCTGTGCCAAACAATCACATCTTATTGTGACCTTCATAAGATACAAAAAGGCAACAGTATGGAGCTAGTCTTTTTTTTTTATATATTTTATTTTTTTTAAACCACAGCACAATTTTAGCTACCCAACATCTGAAGCTACCAGAATCCCTAATTAAATAACCAATTAATAATGTAGAATAGAAAGAGCTATTTTTTTTCAGACACAAAATCATAATTAATCAGAGTACAAAAAGCTGCCTGTCTTTATATCAGGAAAATATAGACTAGGTATTTAAATATTCTAGCACACCTGAACCTTGGCCATCCGTCATTGTTATGACTTAAAACATCTCAGACTAAATTAGGTTTTGTTTGTATAGAGCAGTGAAAGTCAGATGGCTTGAATGACAAAATTAGAACATGCTCAAATCACTGAAACAAAACTGCATAAAAGGAAAGATGTGCAGGAGGAGTATTGCTCGTGTTAAGCTGAAATCCTTCTTTGTGGGATTTTTTTTCCTCCTCTCCTCAAATTATTGTTTGCAACAATAGGAAGCAGAGAACAGCTCTAGGAACTCTATCAGTGTTCTTTATATACATCCCTTTTGGCACATTTATATATTAAAAGAAATAATATTGTTGTGTATAGCTGAAGCATAACCTCTGTTATTTCTACTTAGTCAAGGAAATGCCGTAACAATGGATATTTTTCAAGGAAGAATATCTTTGAAACACAAGACTATAGTCATTTTGTATAGCTCACAGAGGTCAGGTTTACCAGGAATATATTTACATCTTTTTTACATTCAGAAGTTGAGTCTTTCTCCCTTTGGAAGTTTGTGGTACATTTTGGTAAAATTAAGCAAGCAGATTTTAATAAATATTCCAAGGGGTTTAATTTTGCACAGTTCATACCTTAACCTCGACTATTCTGCATGGGCAACAAAACAGTTCTGCTGTTTGTTTTGTGCAGGAATGGAAAGGCAGGGAGGGGAGGCTCCCCAGGCCCAGCAGCCACAGTTCTGGGGCACAGGATTGCTGTGGGAACCACCAGCACCAAAGTCTCTGCTGGGAAAATGGACACCACAACTCGGAAATTGCTAAGTTTGCACCAAATTCTGCAACCCTTAATTGAGCAACCCTCTTGGTGACCTTGAGGGCAGATCTGCTCAGTCAAGGGCTGCAGTATTTGGTCCCCTGTAATTGTTCCTGAGGTATAATTGATGAGAGGCTTCCAAGTTTGATAAGTGTTTAAATTCATGGTTCTTGGATCTGTCTTGCTTTAAGCATGTTGTAGGCCTTTAAATGCTTTTTTCTTTAGGAGGAAATAGTTTTACAAATGTTTGATGCAAGTGCCTGTGTGACCTTGAATGTGCCTACAGGTATCTGTATCTGTAGATATCTGTGTGCACACCTGTGGATTCTACAGAGTGGAGAGAAATTAGCAGCTTTCCTTGGGCCAGTGCTGTATAGAGCAGGAAATTCTGTCTTTTTATTGTTCAACATCTTACCACAAGGGATCTCAGTCCACATAAAATTTGTTATTATCCTAGCAATAAATAATTTTGGTGACAGTTATGGTATAAAACTTTGTGCGGTGTTTTTTTATTGATAAAGCAGCTATGAATCAACATACATGAACACAATAAAAATGTACAAAATATATGTAATATAGTTCAGACTTTGTCAATAGGGCATTACATTGATCCATTCTCTTTGGTGTTATTTGCAGAGCTGCACTAAGCGTTTCACCAGCCATGCAAACTTTGTTAAATTGCCTTAAAAATAAATCACAGTGTTGGCTTGGCTTTCTGAAACCCAGCTGGGCTTGTGTCCTGTTCTTTGGAGTGTGACTCTGCAGAGGGTTCATGGAAACAGTACAGAGATCATGTCCCAAGGCTATCTTAGAGAGATTAGATAGATGATATAGACTATAGATAGATTAGATATAGATATAGGTATAGTTTATATCGATAGATATAGATTATAGATAGCTATAGATATAGATAGAGATACAGATATAGATAGATATATAGATGTAACTTGCATGAGGAGTGGAGATTGGCAGAGAAGGCGATGAAGGCATGAGATAGAGGACAACCAGAGATGAATAAGGCCCCATCAATGAATTTAATTGGTGATTAATAAAAAAAAAATAATAACTATTTTTTGTCCAAGAACATGAAAGGGCATGAGGAAGGTGACCCTCACAGGAGTGATTTGAGGCCATGTGGACAGCAATGCAGAGCTGGAGCGATAGCATTGAGGCTGCTGAGCTGATCTGCTGGGTGCAAAGCTCGGGACGTGGTTTGGAGGAAATGGTAATTTAACCAAAGAATTGCAAAAATGGTCTAAAATGCTGCATAACTTTACCAAACATAGATTAGGCCAGAAAAAAAACCGCTGGTGTCTTGCTTTGATAAGATCATTGATTTTCTAGATAAAAGAAATGAAATAGATCTCATCTCTCACAGCAGAGTATTTGATAAAGTGCCATGTGGGAAATTATTAAGGCAAGATAAGTACCTGAACAGCAAGACAAGGGAGAGAGATTGGGCTGGTCATGCTGAAAGACAAAGCATAGGCCTAGGAAGAAGTTAACAGATGCCTCTCAGAAGGAGATCTTGGGGACAAGGGAAGGTGGTGACAAATCTTGCTCAGCAGGCAAAACTGGGAGGCATCACTGATACATCAACATAATCAGCATAGCATATGGAGAGAACAGGGCACTTCCTAGGAAACACTTACTTTGTCCCACCGCTGTGGGATGGAGGGGAGGGAAGTCCTGGAATGGAGTTTTCAGTGGTGCAAGGGTGGTGGAGTCCATGGCCATGGCTGGTAGAGATAATGGCAACCTTAAAATTTTGCCTGTGGAAAGCCTTGGAGAATATCTTACCCACTGGCATTTCCTGATGCTCCTCCTTCAGTTTTGCTTTCTCTAATATCTCATTGAATGGACAGTTGCTGTGATCTCTCTCAGGAGCTGATGTTAGTGGTGTGGGGTGCTTGGGATGGGAAGTACTTGAGTGAAATGATGGAGGGAGCCTCACGCCCCTTTCCTCAAGCCTTGACGTTTTCCCTACAGCGAAACAAAGAGCTGTCACTCACTCCAACACAGAGAGAGTAGGAGGAGGAAGCCCACCTGCAGTTAAATAAATAAATACAAATATATATTCATGTGCATTCCCTATGCATGGGTTCCTCGAGGGACCGTGGCACGCAGACCTCTCCTGGTCCCTGCTGTTCTCCGTGGGATGCTCCTCCTGGTTCCTCTGGTCTCTGCAGCCCATGAAGTCGGCATGCAGCATGTGAGGGTGCATTTCCTGCAGGGACATCCAGGGCCCCCTCACCACCTCTTCCCTGCCTGCTGTGCCCCACCCTGTCCCCAGCCCCATGAGGGAGCAGCCCAGGCACTGTGGGTAAGGAAAAGAAATAATTTCGTTTCTAAACTGGGGTTGGACGTGATTGTAGCCAAGTCACAAAAATTGTCAGGCCAAACCCCACAGAAACTGGGCAAGTTGCTGAGCAGAACCAGTGAGAATAGGAGGACATTATATAAATACCATCCCTCCGCAATTGTGGTGCCTTGCTCTTATCCTGCAAGTATTTGTGTTAAAAACAGTAAGAACAAGACATCTGAAAATTAGGATTCTATGTCAAACTGTCAATACCCACAAGCATGCAGCCTTTCATTAAAATCTGTTTGACATTTTTGTTATGCACAGAGAGCCAAAAAGATGCCAAAAGGATGTGATATTTGTGATCACATCCTCCTGCTAATACAAGACACTGTGAAGACGATTGTATTAAAACATTCTTTGCAAAAGGATGAGCAGTTAAAGCAAAAAAAGCGAAAAGAGTGACTGAAGTTAAAAAGAGAGTTATGTGCAGTGTGGGAATTGGAGATGTGCTCATGGGTGAAGTAGTGGCAAGTAGCCTTTTAACTCTTTGTAGCTAATTGAAATGATAAACAATCTAGTAATTTCTATTTTCCACAGAGGTCTTTCACCCCCCAAATGTACAAAATTTAATAATTTTTGGAAAAATCATGTAATGATCATGTCATGTGACCTGGGCAGAAGAGATATTATTTTGTCACAACAATGTGAGTAAATTATCTTACTGGCAACTCGCTTAAAGGTCATGGAGATCATCTGATGCGTGAGATGGAAATTTCTCATGCCAAAACAATATTGACAGCTTATCAAGCAGGGAGGAAAGTACAATGATATAATAGAATGTAAGGTAAGATAACGCTTGCTGCTGTTGGTAGAAAATATGACAAGGCATTTCAATTTTAAGGTTATAGGCAGAATGATATGGTATAGATGCTTGGAGGCATAACAGGGCAGCTTGCCTATAGGTAGGCTAAACTGGATGCAGCACTGTAGCTTAACAGATAAAAATATAATATATATTAGATATTAAATACAATACCTGAAGAAAGGGATATAAACAGTTGTACCAAAGGAGGGAAGGAGAAAGGACTGCACCTGCCTGGATGGATGGATGAACTTTGAAAAGGCTTCTGGCTCTGCTGGGACTCAAAGATTTATGTGGTATTGCTCTTTCTTTTCTCTAACATTTTGGTATTGGTAGGTGCCTTATGGCTTTTCTTTAAGTTTACCCCCTGATCACACTCATCTTTCTGTTTTATAGCTGTAATGCAGTGCAGGAAGTGAATGACCAGGAATCTATACCGTGGTTGTGTATATATATATCTCTATTTTTGTCTATAGCATGCATATACATAAGTAACAGACATCTGAGCCTTGAACTGGCCACTAAAGGTTTTCCACCTTGTTTTCAATTCTGAGTTATAATGCTAGCTGGAAAAAAATTGCAAGAGAAGGGGAATATTCCGTGAGGATCTGCCACAGCATGAATGGTCATGACCTTCCTTAATCATGTGTTTGAGCGTCTGTCCTTGCTGCATTGGGCCCACCATGCTGGGACTGCTGCTCCCCTTGCCTTTGGCACAGTGCAGCACAGTGACACCCAGGCACTGCCTGCCCTGTGACACCACAGGCAGTGTGCTGGAGAGCAGGCTGACAGGGCTGAGAAATCTGTTTTGTGTCTGCTGTAACACAGTTGCCTGGGAGGCAGCACCGTGCCTGCTGCCCACAGGTCTTTGCTCGGGGGTCCTTTTTTAAACAGCACACAGCATCAGAAATGCCGAGGAGATAAATCAGAACAGGTCGGGGATCTCTGCATGGATCTGTGTTTCTCTGTGTGTTTGTATTTGGGGCAGATTCAGGGTATTTCAGGACCTGACATTTCTCATCCATGAATGGGCAATGCAGTTCCATTGATGTGTTCACTCACAGGGCTTTTTTCAGCTGTTCTTAACCCAAATGAAAGGTATACACTATTTATTTTCTTTTTTGCTCTCATCAGTGGCCGAAATTTAATCAGTCCCCACCTGCATGAGCCCTTCCCTGTGTCTGTGCATGGCTCACACACCAGGATCCACAAACACCACACTTTTGGCATGGGGGATCCTGGGGGCTCAGCCTCTGCCACCTGCCTGTGGCTGGCCAGTCCTCAACCCTCACTTCCATGAGCTGCATTAGACTCCAAAAATGATCCTGGTGCTCTGCTGGATGTGCTGGGTGTGCAGTGAAAGCAGCAGTGGTGTTAGGGACGTGGAGGCAGAGCTGTGTCCATGGGCAGTGCTGCAGGGTGTGTGTCAGCCCACGCTCCCCAGTCAGCCCTGGGTGTCATGAAGAGTCTGGGAGAGCCACATCTGCAAAAGTGATCAAGAAACAGGGCCAGAGCCAGCGTGTCACAATGTTTTGCAGCTGTTTGTACAGTACGTCCTTGGGACTTTGAAGATCCTTAATTTCTCAGAGGAAAAAAAGTCACTGGGGAAGTTTCCTCTGCAGGTAGTTAGTTGTAAATGAGCTATACAAATATTCACCATTCTTTATGTTGTCTCCAGGGAGAATCAAGAGAATCAACAGAGTCAACAGGACTGATATTCTTGCAGTGGCAGTTCAGAAAGGGCTGGTTTAGTTGGCAGAGTTTCACTATTCTTGAGTTTGGCTGTAGATTTTGAGCTCCAGCATGGCTGGGGAGGGGAAAAGGAGCTGCCAGACTTTACAGGGCTCAGATAAAATGCACTTGCTTCTCCAGGGTGAGATGAGATCTGAATAAAAGCTGGCTTTTGGCTTTGGTATTTTCAGATCCATCTCAAAGCACAGGCAATTTCAAAGTGAAGTGGTTGGTTTCTAGTTCTTTTTCCAGGCCTTGCAGTGCCCTGTATTCTGTCAAGCACATTTTTATCCCCACACAAGGGCTGCAGCCAAATATTGTCAGTGGTGTATTATGAGGGTCCTCTCTGCTCAAAACCTAATTGAAGCCTTGGACAGGGGTAGCTGCTCTCACAGGTTTCCAGTATTGCATCTTCAAGAGTCAACTTGCTGGGAGCAATGCACTCATTTGTGTAAGGAAAAAGATCCCTTAATGTGCTATTAAATTAAACAATGTCACTGCTATTGCAGTAGAGCTGAGCGAATAATCCATAATGAATAATTTATTCAACAAATTTAGCTGCTTTCTCTGCTCACAGACTATCTGGAGACAGATCACAATTCCCTCCAATTTACTTATTATTTGAAATTACTGATGGATAGCTTTGTAATTAAAAAAACAACTCTGTGTCTTGATCACAAACAACTGTGGGTGTCTGATCTTCGTTAGTCAAGGTATGTGCGTTGGTTGTGATGGGTCAGATAAATCACATGATATTGTTTCTGCCTGCTCATTGGAGAAGCCTACAAGCATGTTTGGCATGAAAAGACAAAAAATTCAGTCTCTGCATGCAATTTTGAAATTTGTCTTGTGCAAACATTTGCCCAGTAAAACTTGATTGCTCAAAAGTGTGCAGAAAGCAAACCCCACGGGGAAATCGATGTGGCTGCAGTAAATTCATTTAAAAATGTGAATGAATATTTGCAGACTTTTTTTTTAAAGCTCCCACCTAGCCCTGCACAACAACATCCATCAAATGCACCATTTCACTTTTGAAGATTATTTGGTTGGTTTTTGATTTTCTCCCTCAGAAGAAGATAGAATGAGAAGGAGTCTCTGGTCTTGATATTGCAAGAATGTTAGACTGAACTCCATGATCAGCTGCACTGGAGGAATCTTAAAACTGATTATCTTGGAAGGATGTTTCAAAATCTCCCTGTTCTGATGGTCAGAAGTGGTTTTATGTTGTAACTCTTCCATGTACTCATGGACAGGTTATCCTCACTTGTTGCTGAGTCTCACTCCACCTGTCCTGTAAACGGCCCTGAGGGCAGAATGGGGAAATCCAGGCTGCCCAGGAAGCAGAGTTGGTTGCAACTGTTTTTTTTTTTTTTTTTTTTCCCAAAACCCCTCCTAAAAGCCATCTGTAATTTGTTGCAGTTCTCACCTTCTTTGTAGGTTCCACTTTCTCCATCACTACCTTGCTCAGATGAGGAGACCTTCCCTGCCCTCACCTCAGTGCAAAATCAGACATGCAGCCCTCCTCCTCCTCCTGCTCCTCCTCCTCCTGCTCCTCCTCCTTCCCCTTTTCCTTTCTAAGTCATCTGAACCTTGAGGTTAAACTTGTAGGCCCTCAACCCTAGCCCAGTGTTTGAAGCTGATTGATACTGAAGGAACAATGTGTTTTTTCTTTTTCTAATTTCTAGTGTTAAGAAAAACAACTACAGCGGGGAAGGTTTTTGCAGAAGTGTGTGTAAACCTCTCAGATGTGAGGTCTAAGGGTTGTGTTTGTACATGAGGGAACGGGCTGATTAATTGATCTCTGAATCCTGTTTCAATACTTTACTCTTCCCAATGAAAGAGATGCCATTGTTTTTGTGAGTTCAGCTAGGTTAGGTCACAAAGACATATTATTCCCCATCTTTTGAAGTAATATACATGTTGGTATCATCTTCAAGTAGAAAAGTTCATGTGGCAGCTTTTGTGTTTCCCCACTAGGAGCCAAACACGAATAACAATTATTACTGCACTGTAGCTGTTTCAGGCATTCACACCCTATTAAAGCAGAGAGCAGTTCCAGGGAGAAATACCACTCCTTGGTGGGGAGAGTAGTGCTTAGTGGTGACAAACAGCACTTCAAACCGAAATGTGGTGAGCTGGGTCAGGGAATGCTTTCCTTCATACAGATGCAGCTTTTCATCGATGTGATGCTTAGAGGGAAGAATGTGGCTGTTCAAAAGGGACCTCTGGAGTGAGCGGTGCCGCCGGCTCCGCGCCAGCAGCTGCCTGCTGGGTACCTGTCCCTGGGGTCCCGGGCACCAGTGCCCTGCGTTCACTTGACCTTCAGCATTCATTGGCTGCTGAAGAGGGTTTCACTTATTTTGAATGTGCAGAAACGTGGTCCTTTGTGGAAATTGTATGTCAGCATCCAGAAGACAAGGAGACAAATGGGATCACATGGAGCTGAGTGGTGTTTACGCTGTGTTTATCCTGCCTCCAGTGCCTCCGCGTGCCTAGAACTTTGCTTGGGGTCAAGCATGTGATCGCTGTGATCTCCGTGCAGCATAAGACACCCAAGAAGAATATAGATATAAATGTACCTCCCTGGCAGTTTTCCTGTTAAAGACAACTCTTTTCCCAGCTGGCAGTTTTGCTCTCCCTTCCCTGTGCCTTACACCCAGGTAGGGCATGCTTGAAACGGGTCCCAAAGCCACAGGAAAAACAAAGAACGGCTCGTGTTTATTTTTGCAGAGCTTTAACTGGGTCGGCAAGGAACGAAGCCTTGTTAAAAGGATTTTACTATGGGTCATCCAGAGTTTGAGGAGATGAGGAAGAAAAGGGAGGGAGAAGCTGCTTCCCCAGGGGCAGGTTGGTGTCTGGTGCCATGCTGCCCACACAGCCGCAGGGAGCAGTCGGTGAACAAAGCCAGGGGTTGAAGAAGAGCAATAGCAAAAACTCCTTTGGGCAAATGGGGATATGAACTGGGGATGTTTTAATATTTTTCTCACAGAAAGTAGCATTAGTTAATTTTGGCCTCTATCCTCAATTGCTTATGAAAACAAAGTGAAAGCAGCATAATTCTTTAAAGCCCATGAAGACTTTCTTAAAAATGACCTTTTCACCTGTAATTACAAATAAAAGATTATTGAGCCAAATGGGATATATTAGTAAGAACATCACTGATATAATTTTGATCACAGTGAATAAAATAGTTGGAAAAATTCATTTAACAACCTTTAAATCACAGGCTCCAGTGTTATTTACTTCTGAAAACATAACTCTTACAGCTTCTCCTCTGTTGTATTCCCACAGCATGTATTTATCTCACCTTCTCCCTTGAAACCGACGTAAAAAATAGATTTTGCATTGGCAATGCTCTTTTCATCTTCCTCTCCTGAGCCACATTCTGTGTGCAAGGCTTTGAGCTGTGCCTCTGTGGCATGGCCACAGCACTGAGATGGGGACAGGCAGCTGGGAAGCCAGGAAAGCCAGTCAAAATTAGAATTATGTTCACATCAGAAGTGTGAACGTTACCTGACCAGGTCTGTGTTCAAGGACTCCAGTGCACAGGGCACACTTCAGCACTGCCTGTCTCTGCTACAGCTCTGAAACATGCCTGCAGTTTGAGAGTCCTGCAAGTCAGGAGAGCTCCATGGGAGACAGCCAAGAGCCTTCTTACCTCCACCAGGCCACAGATGAGCTTTGTGTGTGCTGATGCTCTTAAATCAGTAGATTTTAGGAAACAGCAGTATGGTCCATTAACAAATATAATCAACATCGTCTCTGCTGGACCAAGAGCACAGGATATTCTTGCTGCAATATGGTCACTTTGAACGTGTTATTCCCTTTAAATCAGCACAACATCAGGAGGTACCACAGTGGATCAGCCGTGCAGGAGGTGGACATCTGCCAGACACAACCGTTATCAATCATCACCCAAGTATTTACATCAATCATTGAGCAAACATTTATGTCTGGAGCCTTTCTTCTGGCCACAATATACATTTAGACAGAAACACAAACACAATGGGGAGAGGATCCTGATGCCTTCCTTTGCCCTGCTTGTAGAAAATTCACTTTTCTCCCCTGGGTTGACCTCCAATTTGTTTTCTATTTGAAAGGCTAAGGCCATATGGCAGATATGTTCAGCCCTCAAAGTCTTTTGGTCTTTGGAACAGTTGCAGTCTAAATTTCAATAATGAAAACACTTTTTTTTTCTTTTTTATTTTCTTTTCGTTTTGGATACTTATAAATGAGATATTATATTTCCATACATTTTATTTCTGGCCACATCTATGAATCTAATATTGACCTGGAGTTATCTGTGATAGAGAAGTTATTAATTTTGACAGATATAAGGGAGAAGCTAATATCCTCCTTTTACAAACACCTAATATTAATCTCTAGTGATGTAAACGAGAACTCCAGAATGGCTTGGGGTGGTGCTGGAAATGATATAAGATTGAAATTTGATAATGAAAAAGGGAAAGATTCATTTTAGAAAATTGATAAAATAGATAAAAAATTGTATTTCCTATGAAATAAGTGTAGGAAGCACAACTTAGATTTAGCATCCATTATTCCTCTATAGGTGGTATATACACAATGGATATGTTAGGGTGCAGGTTTTACTCTGATTTAAATATCCATAATTCCATTGACTCAGGATAGTTTCTGTCTCATGGTTTCTACTCAAATAACAAATAGGAAGTCTGGAATTGGTTTTAAGGCTCAGGAAGGTACCCAGCCTGGTTTGACCAAATGGGGATGGCTACTAATGCCACATCAGCAGCTCTGCAGTGACACAGTCACCTTCAATAGCTGGAGATTGTGCTCTGTGACTCACAAGATCCATTGTAGCCAGGATCCCAGCTCCTGCCACTCCTTGGAGACATTTTCTTCCCTACTATGCCCTATCTGTGTTACTGTGCTCCAGTCAAATGGCTTTGTGAACAGACAGAGAGAATTCCTCGAAGCACTGGGAGGAAACCCTTCTTCAGCTCTATCTGGAGATCAAGCTTTGGATTCTCCCTCTGGAGAAGTTTTTGGCCTTTGCTTGGGATAAAATTCCAGTATTTTATGATACATGGGATACTTTGTTTTTTTTCTCCCCAGCAATTTACTGGGTTATCCTGGGGAAATTGCCAAGTCTGGAGATTCTGGAAGTGTTTGGAAGGTTTTTACTTTACGGCAGAGAGACAGTTTGATGGCCTGGTTCAAAAGGAGCTCAGATTCACACAGCTGCACTGTTTATTTTGGTTGCATTTTTTTGTTATGCCAGAAGCAAAGGCAGGCTGTACTGTTAATCTCATTCAGACATTTTACTGTCCTCCTCTTTTTAAACCTCAACAGCATTTGTACCCTGTTCCTGTCCAAGATCCCACTGTGCAGCCAATGAAAGCCCACCCATTTCTGGGAGTCCTGAGCAGGCTTTGTGGCCATCCTGCTATGAAGGGCGTGCAGAATTTGGTTACCTGCTTTACTCACTAAAGGGATGCTTCATTCCTGTGTCCTCATTAATCCCTCACAGTGCTGAGGTGCCTGTGATGAAGGGAAATGGGGAAGGTATGATAAATAAATAGTTTAATGTTGGGATGGGGCGGGCCTCTTTAGCTTCACAGGTCTCTGCTGTCGTGCTGCTGCACTGTTTGCTATATGTATTTATTGCCAAGCTTATCTCAGGGTTATGTATTGATATCAAGGCTGTCGTGAACATTACTAAAGGCACCTGAACATTACTAAAGGCACCTGTCTATGCCTCAGAGCAAAGTGGAAAGTTATTTCAAGCATGATGGCTGACAGCTTTCAGAGGATGGCACAAAGCCTCCCTTCTTGGAGAGACATCCTCAGCAACAGCAGAGGTTGAGCTGCTGCCACAGGGAGATGCTGGAGCAGCACATACAGTGGAGAGAGGCCCAGCCTGGGGCAATTTGTCGTTTTGGGGTTATTTTCCTGCCTGGAGATGCTGTTTGGGGATGGGAAAGTTCAGGCAGTGGCGCAGCACAGTCCAAGAGCAGTGGGCTTTGCAGGGGCAGTGGGGAAAGCAGCCCTGGGGGGCAGTTTGAATCTTGGGGTAATATATTTTATTAGCTGGGAGGCAGGCTTATGGTTCTAATGAATTTTTTGGTCCCTCTTATTGTAATCCATTCTGATCTGACTCTTAGCTGGTCCAGGCTCCTGTGGGCAGTGCTCTGGGTCTCACAGGGGCATGGGTGCTGCATTGCTCAGGGTGCTGCAGCCCAGCCATGGCCCCACTGAGCACCCCGTGCCACAGTGGGATCTGAAATCTCACCAGGGCACAGGGCAGGTGGCTCTGAGTGTCTCCAGAAAGAATGAGAGAACTTCTACCATTGTTGCTCTGTTGTCATTGCTCTCAAAGGCAGCAGCTCTGAACAAACCAGCACAGATACTGATATGCAGTATCACACACTGCAAAGATGGAATGAGTTGCCAACCAGCCTCAGGCCAGTTACAATACTGGGCTAAGAACTAAAACCACAGTGACTTAAAAGCCAAAGGCCTTCTGGTTTGTCCTGGTTTGTCCATCAATCTTGCTTCCCTCTTGCAAAAAACCACGATAAACAATTATCAGGTATCAGTGCCTGAATCTTAAGTGTCTTCTGTAATACTTAATATAAAAACAAATATGTTCTCCTTCAGAAAACGAAGCAGATCCCAATTAATTATGTATAGCTCTCCTGCTTTCACGCAAAGAATAGCAACATTCAAATAAGCGCTTTGGTCTTCTTATCACCTGTTAGATTACAGGCATCTCCCAGCTCTCTAATGATCATCTGAGTTATGGGGCTGGTTCTTTTTACTCTGCATCATGTTCTCTCTCTTTCTTAGCATTTTTCATAAAAATAGTATAATAGAGAAGACAGATGTCCCTTTGGTGATTTAATACATTCTTTGCTGCCCTAAAATGTCTGGAAGAATTGGCTTGCATATTGAGAGCTCTCTCTGTTCTGATTTCATGTGGGCTCAAGGAAGAGAGGAGGACAGAGGAGTGTATGCCACAGATGTGGGCCAACCCATGGGATCTGACTGATGGGAAAACAGTGATGAAACCCAACAAATGGGGGGGAATCTCTGTAATGACCCTGCTCCTTAGGGGAGCATAGCAACCCGAGACCTGCCTGAAATCCCCTCCTGTATGTCAAGTGCTTTTTCTTGCATTGTATTTGTTCAGGAATATGTCTCCTGCTTTCCATCTTTGGGAGTGTTTTTCATGCAGAAGACTAAGCTAGGTTGGAGACCCATGGATACAATTTTGTGTTTTGGTGGCTTTTGTGGGCTCTACCTTCTTTATTGTCAGAAGGAAGACTAAGAAGTCTCCAACATACAGTGTCATCAGCATTGTGATCTGGGAAACAACACCTACAGAATCTATTATTCATTAAGTGTAACCAATATATAATTTAAAACAGTGGGTTTTGTCAAATAATGTTAGGTCAGCATAATTTTCTGCCTATTACTAATATCTATAACATCTTTGCCTTAGTCAGCTCTATTTAAATATGCAATCATTTACAGCTTTTGACTATATGTGTGCGAACTCCCAATTTCCAATATTCAACTACTACAAATTTTATGCTGACATCAATAGCAAACTATTAAAGACAGTATTTCATTATTGGTTTTTCATCCCAAAAGTTATTTACAATTATATACTAAGCACTAATATTAAAGGAAACCATTTAAATGAGGTGCTATCTGCTTTAACAATATGTCTGTCACAGAATGAGATTGTGTTTAAAGATTTTATCAAGAAATGGTTGTTTGCTGAGGTTATGTTTTGTCCATGAAATATGCATTTCATATCTCTTTCATTTCATTAACATAATTTAATTTGTGCTTTGCATTTTGTGCATAATACATATTTGATTTACAAAACAAATATTTCCATTAGAAAATGAATTTCATGCAGGCAAAAAAGCAGAACCAAATGATGTATTGAAGGAAAATAAGAAGAAATGAAATGCATTTTCTCAGTCTATTAAAAAATCTATGGCATTGACAGAAAGTGCACTTAGTGCTACATTTAAAAAATAGCACATATGTCAATGTATTAACAAATAGAATTGGAAATACAAATATTTCCCTATATCAAGCCAAGAATCTCTTTATTTTAATTGAGTTGATTTAAAAGCCCAACTACAATTTAATTTTTATTTCATGATGTGGTACACTGCCTGGTGCCATTACATCCATGTAGAATTGGCAGTCAATATACAAATATATTTTACCTTTTAAAAACTTTCTATTGACACCAGCAATAAATAATTTAATGGGCTGAAAATGTGAAATCATTAATTTGCTGATTGTCTTCGAATATTGGGTAGCTGGGCTAGGGGTACGGATAGGTGAGCAAACTAATGAATAATGTTTGTGAGTCTGTCATGAAAGTACCCCAGTAAAGCAAGCCACAGATGAAATGAAATGCTATTTAAACTTGCCTGGTTTAATCTCCAAGGAATTCCAGTTAAATCCATGGAACTGAAGAAAAAGGATGAGGCCCAAAATGCCCCATTATCTCCCTGTCAAGAAAATCTATCAAACTTAGTGAGGAGGAGTTAAATGTGTGACTCCCTTGGAGTCTGAATGGGCGTGTTTCCTTCCATGTGGCCAACTCTGTAAATCTGGAATGTCCCCATGGGAGTGGAGGGCTGAGCACCCAGGATGTGGCAGCTTCTTCATGCCTCTACCTCCCTCCAGATGGATCTGCTGCATCTCTTAGCATATGACAGAGGCTGGGCAACAAATCCCTCATCCTTCCAGAACCAGACAAAATCTTGAGAAAATATCTTAGAACCACCAGACTGTCCCTTTCACAGAGGTATTGACTGTGTCGTTACCTGTGTGCACTGAGAGATTTTGACATGACACAGGAGGGCAGGGTTTGGCCCCAGGCCTGCCCTTCAGCAGCACATATGAACGATTCTGCCCACAGCTACAGCCAGGCAGCCCGGGGTGTTGCTGGTGTAACTGGGAGCAGCAGGGGCTTGTGAAAGGGGAGGCAGAGATGGACAGAGCTGCTCTCAGCCCGGCTCTGCAGCACCACTGGCAGCACCAGCTGCAGGAATGTGTCTGGGGCCGGACTCAGACAACATGAGAATTAATTTAAATTCACGGGATATTTTAAAGATAATAATAGATGTCGAGTTGCATCTTTTAGTTGTTTTGGAGCTTTGTGCTTTAAGCTTTTTTACACAGGGATTAGCGGCTTGCTTTTAAAAAAAAGGGAGGGGTTGGGAACCAGGATTCTTGCAGTCTCAGGAGTCCAGAAGCTGCAGCTTAAAGAAAAATACCAAATGTTGCAAGGCGGTAAGACTGAAAAATCCTGCATTATTCTGCCATGGGGAATAAGTTTAACTCTATGAGAAACTATACGCAGCAAAGTAAGGAGGAAAAATGAAGAATAACTCCCGTATTTAAAACTAAGAGATACGTTTGGGGAGGTTAGGCTGTAAATACATTAGCTTAGCTGGAATTTTGCCAGGACTTTGGGACTAATATCCATACTCTTATGAAAAGTGCTTGGGATAATGACTACAGGTATCTGAGGCCTCGGTGCTGTATCCAAGGCTAATTGAATTGAGTAGGCGTGCATACTTGAGAAAACCAAAGGGAGGTTAGGTAGAAAGAGTGAAGAAGGTGAAAAAGAAAGCAAGGAATTGAAGCTGCAACACTCTGATAATTAATGGAGTGAAGGCTCCTGGTCTGTCCTGCCAGATCATGCTGTGTGCTGGCTGAAAGCAAAGTGACAGGGGGAGTGCTCTCACCCTGCTGCTCCCGTGGCCACCAGTGCCACAGCTCGCAGCTTGTTCTCATCTTCTGCTGAGCACCAGCCAAGGCAGGCTCTCTGAATTATGCTCTTTTTGCAGGAGCCATGCTCTCCAAGGCTTGCACGGCACAGGCTCCCTGCTGCACTCGTGGCACCTCTGGCATCCTGCTCATCCCATGGCCAGGTGTGCTGTAGGGACAAACCTGGCCACGCCATGGGCCACTTGCCACACTGATGGCTTGCCTGGATGCTCTGGTGGCTGCTGCCTGCTCATCACAGCCCAAACAGTAAGTGTGCACTACATCCCTCAGAGGGCCATCAGAAGAGAAGGGAGCAGTCCCCTGTGCTGCACATGGGTGCAGTGGGGCAGGAGGAACTGGACTCTGCCTCACCTTCACGTGGTGCTCACGAGGTTTGAAAGGTCTCCATGCTGCTTTCCCTGAACACAAGTTACAGTGCCTAGAGAGAGAGCATGTTTTCATTCCCTGTGAGTGGGACACCTTGTGTGGTATTTGGGATGTGCTGGCCCCAGGAAGGGCCCTGCAGCCTGGCAGAGCTGTGCTGCTCCGAGCAGTCCCCTCTGAGCAGCAGCTCAGCTCTGTGTCCCCACTGACTGCTCCTGGAGACACGTGTGCAAGGATCCTCTCAAGCGAGCCAGGGACTCGTGTCTTCAGCCAAACCTTCCAAGGATGATTGCTGTGAGCCTGGTGATTAGCTCTAGGATTAATGAGATGCACCACCTACATTCATAAGGAATAATGAGAAAAAGTACCCAGCAACATTCAAACATCACACCTCCTTTCCTGACAATATCGGCATGTCAGGGTTGGGATAAAACTGTTTTGAATAAAAAATAAAGTGTGTCTAAAATATTAAAAGAAAAAAGCTTACTGCCTGCACACACAAAAGCAATGATCTAAGGGAAATCACCAGTTGCTGCTCTGCGAGGTATAAAAATAAACCCTTGTCTCCTTTACTTTTACATTCACTGACAAGTGACTATATTAGCATTAAGTGAAAAAGCAGATGAAATGTAATGTCTTTTATTTAGCTCCTACCTGAAACATATTTAAGTTTCATGCAGGAAGTGAGATTGTGCACAGGGGTTTGAAATCATGTAATAAGACACTGCGTGACATTATCTGTCCACCCAGCAGTCACTCCAGTAAGTAACACTGCCACTAAATCTTGGAAGGCAAGTTAACACAAATAACTTCACACTTCCCCCTTCCCTGTGTTCTCAACCTTGTCAGTCTGTCTATCTGTGTAAGGTTTTGTACTCATTCTCCAAAGAAAGCTGTTAGGATACCTGTCCATCAGCTAGTCCAACGCACTCGTCTCATTTTTAATATGCCAAAAATGTTGAGCCATGTATTGTTTCTAAATGAAGCACATGTGTGCTGCAGAGTAGAAACAGAAATGTGCTGATACAGGAAACTCTACTTGTTTGTTAGCAGTGATATTGGAAAAAATCCATCTCTCCTAGCAGGACAATCTCATCATATTAAAAGTTATGGATTTCTTGCTTAAGCATTCTACACTAGCTGCAGAGCTGTATAAACTTGCTTCTGCTTATCAAGCGAGCCAACAATACACAAAAAGAAAATTTAACATCTTCTAACATTTCTGCCTTCATATGGGAGTTCTCCTGAAATGAGTTCTTCAATTATCCTGATGGATCTGTTTAGTGAGTTGGTACTGTTTCCTGGCTTATAAAAGCCAGTGCATTACTATGCAATACTGTGTATGTGCTATTGAAATGAGATCAACATCACTGCTTTACTACATTTTAAGCAGAAGTTAGCACAGATTATAAAAATCATAAAGACTTTGAAGTTAGATATTGTAGCAGTGTATTCTAAAACATACACTGATTTTCACTGGCAAATAATTAGAGGTGTGTGAAAAATGAAGTGCTGGTGGCTTCTTTCTTAAATAACTAACGAGTATTAATCAATATTAAGCAAAGATTGTCAAAGAACGTATTTTAGTTTACCTTGAATAACAAAGCAAAAGGGATTTAAAAAAGATGATAAAACTAATATTATTAATTTCAAAATATTATGGATTTTCAAAATATTTTTTAACATTATTCCTATGTATAGGAGACAATATATATCTCTACAGATGAAATTCCCTTCAGGAAAAAAAATCACTGCTACATCTGAGATTAACTGCATATGGCATCCAAGAATGTTTCAGAGCATCATCTATTTGATTGACTGTGTTGTACAAGTATGCAAAATATTTATATCTTTAGTTCTCCAAATTATTAAGCCGCTAAGATTTGCCTGTGAAGGGAAGTTTTAACAAAACAGTTTGTAGGTGTTCCCTCTGAACCCAATATCCTCAGCTGTTTGTTTGTGCATTTGCATGTGTGTGTGCATGCACAGATTTTTTAGTCCTTACACTGTAAAAAACTTTGGAATTGTTTGACCCTGTAAACACAAAATTCATGTCTCTCACCCTGGGACAAATACATTCTTTTTAAAAGCAGCATATGGGCAGCCTTGGACTGATGTTAGTTTATTGTCACTGCTTGATAACGTTTAATGGAAAAGATACAAGAGTGCCAAAGAATTTTAATTATTTTTGTGATAAAGTTATATGTTCGGCCTTGAAAAAGTGGAGATAATGCTGGGATTCATTATTATTCCCAGTGTGTTTAAACAGACGACACAGAATGCAAACAAAAGCAGATGAAATTTGAAAAGTATTATCAATATTGCAGATAGCAGATGCCCTTTCCAATCAGAACAAGCATATCTTCTATAGCAACTTTATGGTTGAGTAGTTTATTCATTTCTATTAGAAGGTTGTACGTTTCTAAAATATGTAGATGGTATCTAGAAAACCAACCAACCAGTAGGGTCATTTTGCTTGTTTTCCTAAATTTATTATTTCACTTTTGCAGGCTTGATCTGAGGTGCATTAACATGGGAGCGAAATCTTATTGTGTCAAATCCTATCTTGTATATGACCTTTCATGTGTTTTTTGCTGTGGTTCTGAGAGGGAAATGCTAAGAGGTGTCTATTCTGCAGGGGTTTGTCAGGGTTGTATTTGTGCTGCTGTAATTAAAACTAGACCAATCTTCTTGTAGAATTTTTCTTCTTGGCCTTGATTGAAACATTTTGCTGTTGGATGCAGCATGTAATTCATACATATTCTTTAAAGAGTGCCTGAGGCATAGACCCTCCACACATGAGGTGGCCAGGGCAGTGTGCTGGAGCTGGGGAGCTCTGCCACACCTGGTGTGACGGCAGGACCAGGACCCCAAAGCACCCCGAGCACCCACCCAGCTGCAGAGAGGCTTTAAAAGCATTTCCACACTCATGCAGTAATATAACCAAACCAGCTATTTCTGTGTGATGTTTTTTGAGGTTTTTGTTCTGTATTTTTCATTTTGAAAGAAAACAGCAAACATTTAAAATTATTTTACAGTAATTTAGTAAACCCTAAGGCCACAATTCTGCAGTAGGTTACAACATCACGGGCTTTGATGGTAAAAATCATGTGCTGATGCATTTCCACTGCAGAGAAATGGTGGAAGTGCAGATCTTCAGAAAATATATTCTACATGGTTTCCTGCTACCTGCTCACATGCCAATTATAATTTCAAGTTTGCATCTGAAATTCTTATCTGCCTAGTAACATTCTATCCTCTGAACTGTCTGTAGTCCACTTAGCTGTATTTAGAGCTGCACATAAGTGGTTCTCTATACGTGAACACACAAACTAAGGATGTTCCAGCAATCATTTGAAAAAAATACAGATTCTCCTCCATAAAGGATTTGGAGGATGTTGCTTTGAGATCTTGATTTCAGGCATCAATGGAAGAACAATGAATCCTGCAAAACGAATAAATAATCAGTGGTTGGGCAGTCATAAAAGCTAAAACAGAAGGCACCAGAAAAACCTACATTAATTAAACTGACATTTAATTGTAGCTAAATTCAGCCTCTGTGGGTTTTGCCCAGATGAAGGTCCAAAGTTGTGAGACGGTTGTGTCCTTGAAGGCAGTGAAGAAAGAAGCTTCTTTCTGGGGATGCACCAACAGAGCCTGGACTCTATCAATGTGACATTCCTGGTCCAAGGATCCCAGAAGAATGTGAGTCTGGGAACAGGGAGAGGGAAGAAGAGGAGGAGGAAGAGGAGTCATCATCAAGGACTACATTCCCATGATGGTCTTGAATCAACTCAGAGTTGAAATTGAGCAGGTGCTGGGGTGTTACACCTGGCTCTGGAGAGGTGACAGCAGCTCCATTGCAACCAGCTCTGAGGCTGTCCACAGGCATTGCAAATCTGTGCCATTAATGTGTTTGGAGTGTGAATTCAGGAAATGTAGTCAGAGGATGATAGAACATGCAGAATAGCTCCTAAAGGGCTCTGAAGTTTGGGAGCTTGGGGAGAAGATGAGGTTTAGGGCATCCCATTTCAAAATCATGATAGTAGTATGTGCTGTTGTCTTGACTATGGTGTGGTTTCTTTAACACTGGTGCTGAACCCCACCCTGGGCTAGTCCTAAGTTTCCTCTGCATGGGATAAGGTGAAACGTGAAGGTAAGGTGTGACACCAAACCTGACGGCTCCTTCCCTGTTTTGTGCCCTGTGGCTGGTGGTGTGATGGTGGGGACGGTGCTGGCAGCTCCCCATGGCTCAGAGCGGTGTGGGGGGCAGAACCATGTGAGAGTTCTCCAGTGCCCCTGCATGTGCTTCTCTTTCCTGCTTATGTGTATCCTTTACTCTTCCTGTCTTCTGTTACAGCCCCTAATGCACATCTAATATAATTTTATGGAGCAATATTACCCGACAAACACAAACACGCGTCACTCGCCTCCTCCTGAGCGCTGCCCAGCCCACCCAAGGCCCTGAGATGTCGGAGCTCTGGCTGCATTTATGGTTGAGCAGCATCATCCCAGAGCATCCGTCACTTAGCAGACTTCCATAACGAATGCACTCCATAAATATAAAAGCATTTCTAGAAAGCCAAGTGTCTGGATGTTATAAAAAGTGCTGCTGCTGAGTCACGCTCTTCCCAGCCCGCGGGAAATGGGCAGTGATTATTTCATGCCATTTTTTGCTGGGCTGAGATAACTTAAGGGAAAACGTGGCCACCAAAACTGACAACTCACGCTGATCTGCTGCTCTGTGCTCATGGTGCCATCTGTTAGCACATGTCACTATAGGTATGGAGATGTATTGTACAGCAGACTTAAGTCTATATTTCAAAATTGCTGGGAAGCAAGAGGCACACAAAGGAACTGTAATAAGTACAAAGTGTAATTAAATTTTGCTCTAAGAACTGCCATACTCAGTTAAATCAGACCAGTTTAGATGTCATTATTTAGCCAATAGAGTAAATCTTATTTATAGAAGTCCAGGTCTGGCTCCACTTGTTTTCTGATAAGCAGTGGTAGGCTATTGGCTTTAATGTAGGATGCTTATAACGGAAAGATGCATAAATAAACATGGACAAAATGAGGGCAGAAGAGCACCACTAAATTATCTCTGCAATTGTTGGTGCCCTCAGCTTGGGCAAGGGCCTAGGCTTGGGTATCAATTCCTGTTTTCATTTTCTTTTTTTAATTGATCTCATGGAGAAACCATTATCCAAAGAGTGAGGGAAAGGGATGGTCTCTTTAGGAACTGCTGATGCTGCAGCTCTCTGTTGTTTCATCCAGGAGTCAGATGGCAAATGTGGAGAAGTAAGGGGTGAATTATACCCACCCAGGGAACAAAGGGGAGGATTTCTTTTCCAAATTTAGGAAGATGGATTTTAAAAGTGAAGGAACTGGAGAAAGAAACTGAAGAGGTGGTATGTGACAGAACATAGGTAGAAGTGATATCCCCAGCAGATTTCTTCAGGAGGAGTCTGAAAAGCAACTGTGTGATACTGGAAAATTAAGCAGCTGCAAGTGGTAATGCACCAGAGCTCAGGTGTTTTGCATTGAGTTTTTGGTGGGGTCTCTGCTGAGCTCAAGTTCAGTGTGAGAGATAGAAAATGTTCTGGTATTTTCAAGGCTTGTTCAAAACAGCAAACATGAGAAATCTTCAGAGGAATTGCTGGTGTGTGATTTTTTTACTTTACTTTCCCACACTTTGAGGGCTCAGAAGGCTTAGATGACTGTCTGAATTTTTGTGGTCTCTTAATTAAGCCAAAACCTGACCTCTGAATGTTTTGGAGCTTGCCAAACACAAATTCACATGAATGAAGCAAAGAAGGGTTAAAGAGCCCATGGAAACTTGCTTCTCAGATGTGTTCAGTTAATGCAGAAGTTTCAGATTCTTGCTGCTGGCAGCTACCACAGCTTTCAGGTAAATGTGGGAGTGGGTTCAGGGTAGGACTGAGGTCCCTCCTGGGAAGAGGGGGAGGCAGTGATTGCCACTGCCCTGGAAGTTGTCTCCTTTGCCTTCTGGAGTGTGCCATCAGGGTCACTTCCCAGATCTCCAAAATATTTTGTACGTGATTTTAAGGGAAGGTAGTTAAAACCATGCCTATTCTTCCTTCAATGAAAGAGGGACTGAAAACTGCAGAGAAAGAAATGTCAGGGAGCCACAGGAACATTTTCTGCACGTGACAGTAGCTAGCCATGTGGGACAAGCACTGGCCTCCATTGGGGTGCTTTGTGCTTTGAGCAAGGAGAGGCCAAAGCAGGACAAATCCTTGACTTCCTGAATTGCATCTTGACATTCAGGGTATTTGAACACGAGCTGTGTGTGACAGGATGGGCAAGTTTTTCTCTGTTATCCTGGTGTTAACCTGCAGTAATTGCTTGACATCCCAAGGTGTTGGTTCCCACCACTCATTCACCCACTCGAATGGGACTGTGAGGAGTGGAATGGATGGGGATTGTGAATCCCTGGATCACCAACAGCTTTCTGCTGGCATGTGCAGTTTAACCCAGAGCAGCAACAGATCTGTTGGTATCCAAGTAGGGCTGCTCTGGAGACCATTATCTGGTGCTTAAAGCTCAGTGAGGGCAACTCTGTGCTCTCCCAGCTGCCCGTCACACGTGGAGATAAACACTTGTGTAATGCCAGGATTCAGCTGCAAATTGTATGTGTGCTGGGGAAAACACTGCTGCTGTTTATGTGCAGAAAAATAGAACCTAAAGGCCAGAGAATGAAATATAATTTGTTAAAAACAGGGAATAGCATTGATTAAAATGAAAGCCAGTGTTCCAGCACTTTACTGTGGAGAAGTATGTCCCCAGGTTCCTTGCACTTGCCCTGTGATTATACAATAGATTTTAAGTCTGTGATATCTACAAATCTACATCAAAATATATTCTATAGCTGTAGGAAACAGCTCTGAATTGTTAACCTTCTCTCCAGGTACTGGAGGTAACACACTGTGAGATTAGATGTATATTTTCTTCAAGATATACCACCCATCGAGGAGTCCATATTTACATCTTTTGTTGATATTTTTCATAGATTAAAAGAGTCTCTTTTCTGGTGATAATTCTGCTAAGTACTGTAATTTGCTGCCACTAATATTTGTCTGAGTCCTAGTTTGCAAAATATATTTGAAACCACTTTATAAAGTCTCATAATTGCTTCTTTGTAGAGCTGGTATAATGAGTAGTTTCTTTATCCAGCCTTTATCCTGTTAACCTTAGAGGTGAGCGACTGCTTGCTGGAGTAGTTGGGGAATGTCTTAGCACTGTTGAGCCATTTAATTTCACTACTAATTTCATAGTGGTGACACAGAATTGGCTATGAGCAAGCTCGCAGTTATTTCAAGGGTTTTCAGTTAGCATTGAATCAGGACCTGATTCACTAAAATGAAATTGAAATAAATGCACATGTAGATGATTTTTTTTAATGCATAAATTGATCTGCATTTATGTGCCCAATCCACATTAAAACATTGACCTGCTCTTGAAGGATGGGAGCTCAGCATATAAAGCAGCTCTAGCATTGCAAATGAGGACTTGCACCATTGCGCTGGGGGTTCGTTCTCCACTTCCTTCACTGTTGGTCTTGTTCTATCTTCAGGGAAACTCCTTGGTTATCCAAATCTTACTCAGAGCTTCCTGGAAAATGCAGATTCACGTTTTTTAGTTTATTTTGGCCATGTTTACAGGCAGCAATCAGTGTGCTGTGCTATTTAGCAAGCAGGGTGGCTTCCAGGCTTGCTCTTGCAGGAAGACATTCCTATTTCTCTGCTGCTTAGATGAGCAGAGCTGTCTTGTGCAAAACTTGTCTTTTCTCCAAAATTGCTGGGTAGTTGTTCTGTTTCTTTAATAAAAATTCATTTTAGCCCGGAACTGGCTGCATTTCAGGGGAGAGGTTGTCCCTTTTTGTGAATATAGCCTAATGTGTGCGTGGAATTTTGCTATTTTCATCCTGTTGCTTTTGCTATTACTGTAACAGTTGGGTGATCTGAAAGAAGTGTGATTTGAGGGTCACTAAACATAAGAGAGGAAGCTTTCAGCTTGGCATATGAAAGTATTTATGGCACATATTTAGGAAATTCTACCACTCTAAGCTTAAGTATGTATATAACTATAAAGAGAGTAAGAAAAACATTTGATGAAACCCTGGGGATTACAGGTGCATCCAGAAGTTGATTTAAGTAATTTATTAAATGGCCCCTGCCCACAAATCATCCCTGTAGGAGGAGGGCTATAGCAGAGGCTCACCTGCACTTTGACATGGACAGTGGTGACACCTGACAGTGGTCACTGCTGAAAAGGGACATGTGGGGTGATGGAGCAGCAAGACCCTGAAGTTCCCCAGTGTCCCAGTACCACAGAGCCTTGGACAATGCCCTTGGACACAGCTGAGCCTCCCCTGGGGCTGTCTTGGGAGCTGCTTCATCCCACCAGCTTTCCTTTCTGAGCTGCCAAACACCTTTTGGTAGTAGAGTCCTGGTGCAATCATCTATCTCCCTTGGGAACTGCTGGAGGAAATGGGCTTTATGGAGAAGCTGTGGCTGCAGGGCAAGGAGAGGGGACTGGGTTATTCTGTGGGCCTGGTTTTATCTCAGTGCACCTTGCACAGGCATCTAAGTAGTGCAGCAGTGCCTAGAGCTGGGATGTGGCAGTGTGCTGTTGCCAGCCTCTCCCATGGACAGGTGTGTGCACCTGGGACACTGCAGGCATTGTGTCACCCAGAGGTCATCACTGCTAAACACTAAAGGTGAATTTGCACTGGAATGCAGAGTTCTGATTGTGCACTTCCTTTGATCTTGCAATGTTCCTGTCGTTAGTGGCATTGTCATTTAATGTGGACATTCATTTGTCACATGTCTGGACCTGTCTGGAAAGCATTTTCAACGACTGCACTCTCCATTCAGGTCTGTTCTCTCTCGTAGACTCTAAGCAAAAGTTGATAGCATTTGAAATTTAATCAGGTTGGTATTGTGCAATTTATCTCTTATAAAATTTCAGTAGCTTTTTTTTTTTTTTTTTTTTGCACACTTTCCTGTTTAAAAGGAACTCTCAAACCCCTGGAGTTGGAGGCACATGTCTGTCCATGCATCATTGCAGACTGCACTTCTAGTCCTTTTAATCTGAGTTTGATCTCTTCCGTGAAACACATCCTCAAATGTGGAACTTGCTACATCTGGCTTGAATATAAAATTCATAAGTAGGAGCCTTTTCCTTCATAACTAAGATCATTTGCTGTTAACAGTAAGAAGTAGGGGAGGACTAAAGATGGGTCATATAGAAAGACTTTATAGGACTAGTAAGGCTGGTTTTCCTTAAGAGAGAATTCCTAACTTTGCGGTACTATTTTTTCTAATTAGTCGGACCAAATTTATGCCAATATAAAGGACAGGTTCCTCAACTGTAATCCAGTGTTGTGTCCACATCCAATATTTTACTTAATATCATCTCAATCATTAGGACCTCCATAACTCAGACACTCTACACCACGGAGTGACAATATTGCCCAGACAGACCCCCAAGGCAAGCAGTACAAACCATTTCATAATGCCTCTTCCCCACTTTTGACAGACATTTATTTTAAACATCTGGTCTTGAAAATCAGAAACTGCACACAGCCTCCTTGTTGCCCCAGCCTGAAATTCCCCTCCCCTCTGACCAGTCTGTTTTCCAAAATACTCTTGGTCCTTCCAAAAAGATGGTTTTATTCTTCTAAGTTTCAGATTTAAAATCTGGATGAGTGAGAGATCTGGGATGAGAGATGCATTAGCAGAACTGATTTCTCTTGTTACCAGTTCAAAAGGCTTCAGTATGCAGCACAAATGATTCATAAGTATCCATTGTTCAGAGTTCAGGATAAAGAGTTCAGAATCAAAGCTCTGCTTTAATGTGCGCTCATGCATTTCTTTTTTCAGTAAGAGCATTCTCTTCATATATATAGCAAATGAAATTCAAACTTGTTTAAGCTGCAGTTCTGGTAAATTGCTCTGCCTCTGAAGTTAGCTTAGAATATCATGAGAGTTATAGAAACCGTTACAGATTTTGCTAGTATTGCAAAAACTTAGTGCTTAGTTATAATCAAGGAAGAACTGTTTAATAAATAGAACAGGAAAACAAGCGATCACCTCGTGTTTTTCCTGGGTTTGGACCTCACGGCAGCCCTGCTGGCAGATCCTGAGAGCACAGCCACACAGGGTTTGCGCTGTTGGTGATTTTCTGACTGGCCTTTTCAGAGGGGAGGGACAGCAAAGGCTTCTCTTTAGAAGCAGATTTTTGCATGGGAATGCAGGGTGACAGTCAGAGGGCAGTGATTAAGATGTATTCTGACGTCTAGATATTTGTCCAAATGTTTGTCATCGAGCAAACTGTGCCCAATATTGCTTCTTTCAGAGCCTGCTTTATCTTCCATTTTAATGTTTCATAGATCCGAGGTGCTGTCAGTGCCGCAGCACTGTGTTTTCTCCTGGCATCTTGTATCATGGCTGAGCATACTGAATGGGCTCTCTAAAACCTTTCTTATCAATGGAGTACAACAAGCCCAATGCAATCATCCTTTCAATTATCTTCTTCATCTCAAGTGTCACCAGATAAGTGCTGGCATAGTATTCTTGGAACATTTCTGATATTGTTCCTTGTTTTTTTGGCTATAAAAGTATGAATATGGGATAAAGATTTAGCTATCTCATGTTTTACTCTCATTATGCAGAGACAAAACTATGCTTATCTCCTCAAAGATTCTTTTTCCCCCATCTCTTTAGTTTGAACGCTCTTTGGGGCCTGGGTGATGATTAGAATATTGGGCTAACTCTCATGTTGCAGTGGGAGTCATGCTCTCTGGGATCAGGGGAGCAGCCAAAGAGTCTGTTCAGTGTTGTGCAGCCTCTGAAATCAGCTTGATGTGGAGGTGACCTTGCAGTGGGTTACAGGACAGGACTCCCCAGGTGGGACTTTGTACATTACCAGTCCTGAGTAAGTGGCTCAGACTCTGCTTGCTCAGTCCTGGAGAGGCTTTCTGAGAGTTCAGTGCTGTCAGAGGCAGGGGGAAGAAGGCTTTACTTGGTTTACCTCAATTTATTTTTACCTGAAGAATGAGATTTGTCCCCATTAAACCATAGGTCTTTCTGAACTCTTTACAGTCAGGAGACACTTGTGAACAGACTGACAAAATGAGGTTTCCCCTGTGCTCTGGAGATTCTCCACCTCCTGCTCATTTGAGGTGTATAAGTGGTGTTCCTCTGTGTGCCCCATGTGCTTTGTCCTGTGCAGGTGATGATTCCATCAGAACTGCTATTGGTGTCTCTGCCTGGGCACATCCTTTTGTTCTGGTACCACCAGAGAGTGGTGTGTCCTTGTCAGGGTGGAGAGGGACAGAGGGGGATTGCAGACCCTCCTGTGCTGACCTGGGGCTGTTGGAGACTCCATTCAGCGCTGCGTGGAAGCTCTTGGGCTGTGTGAACGTGGCCTTGGCCTCCTGTTTGGAGACTGAGGGAGCAGCAAGAGACAGCAGCTGACGGTGGGTTCCAGCTGCAGGATCAGTAGACAGTTCATGGATGGGATGCTAAAGAGATAAGAAGCCACTCTAGGATCTGCATGTCTGTGAACAAGGCATCCATCTGGGGGTTTAGCACTTTTCCTGCATGACCTCCCTAAGCTCAAGAAGTTGTATAAAGTTTGCAGCATCTTTGTGACAAGAGCAGTTTATGTTGCTAAACACCAGCACTAGCAACTGTGAGTCAGGCTCCCCACAAATATGGTGTTGGCTTATGAAGAGGGCTTTTTTTATTTTAAAGTGATTTTTGTTCATTGCTTTGTCACTTGGAGACCATTAGATTATTTTGGCAATATTCTTGAAGTTGTCTCCACAGTTAGGAGAGCTCAAAACACATTTAAAGTTAAGGAATTAATTGTGGTGCAATTATGAAAAGCTTTAGGAATAACACCAAATATAGCAATATGTGTGAATCCTGAGGACTGGCAAATAGGAGATTAGTGTTGGAACTAGAGAGGAATGTAGGCTTCGGTTCAAAGAGTTATTTTAAAGGAAAATTACTGAAAATAAAGTGTGATGAAAACCAATGGTTCTAATGAAGGACAAAACCCATCCATTGTAGCCCAGATGTGCTTTCATATTAACCATTACAAAGTTGTGGGTGTGCAGGTCTGGTGACAGCAGACTCAGGCGAGTAAGAGAGCAGATACAACTTCAATCTCTTCATTAAAAAATTGTTTCATGGTTGCACACAGCCACAAAAAGTACATTTTCATGCTTATAGCTTTCAAGCATTTTTGAAAGTCACACAATCGTTTTGCTGATTTAAGTTCTAAATTGATGGAAATACAATGGGAAAGAGGGAAGGGGTAACCTGGCAGGAGAGGAGCTAGACTTTTCAAGGAAATGTTGAAATATTGCATTGATTGCTGTGAAAATTCATTTCAATTCCACCTCATTTCTTCATTAAGCGTGTTAAAGCAGTTCTTTCCTGGGTTAGCTTCTGTAGCACTCTCATTCTGACTTCAGGGGCAGTGGTTTTAAGGATATGGGACAATTTGCATGAAATTATGTTCCTTCACTGAAAGCTCAGTTGCTCCAGATTGGTGCTGATGGAAAGAGAATTTGGGATACTGAGGTACCTCAGCCTTGTGTGAATGTAGTGACTTCACACATCATTGAGTAAGAACTGCAACAGGTGAGTGATTTTAATCTTGCAAGTAAGTGACCTGAAATACTGAGTTCTGGGTCATGATTTAGGAGTTGTAAGCACTTCCTTTACGAGGTGGATTTTGAATGAGCTTGGTTTCCATTTGGAGATCCAAGAAATACAATAAACTCTGACACTCAGAAGTGACTTGAATCAAGTCCTGTGCAGGAACCAAAACAACCCTCAAATCCTCTTCCTGAGAAAAAGTTTTGTTGACTTTGGTTTCAAAATGTTTTCTTGAAGGAATAGAGTTAAATGTACGTTTTTCCCCAGATGTCTGAAGTTGTGCAGCAAATATTAGCGAGCCACGAAGCATTACTTTAAAAAGTTGCTCTCTGCTGTGAGATGTGTCTGTCTGCTTTATGGACAGGTCTTGGTCTAAAAAATGACTTTATACTAAATTTGGGTCTGACTTTTGGCACATTGATCTTCCCAGACACTTTTGGTTTAATCACCTCGAAAGATCGTAATAAAAATAGGTTGCAGTTTATTGTCATTTCCTGATAGACATTTGTATTTGAACAAAACAGACTGAGCAATGAAGGTGAGAGATACCTTCTCTGGTTTGCTGCCATGGGATGTTTTGAGTCCCCTGTTGTGGTGTCTGTTGTATTCAGGCTTTTCCTAATCTCTTAAGCATCTCTCTGCTCAGCAATGAGCAATTGCTATCTCATGGTGGTGGAACTAAAAATCAAAGATCAAATTGGAATATCACAAATACTGTGTAATGTAACTCATTCCTGGGGAAATTCAGGAAACTAAATCTTGCAGCCCCTATAACAATCTTACTCTTCCTCACCACCCTTTTTCCCCCTAGAACTGTTTGAGCAATAAATGCACAGTTGAACACTCTGGTATTTCCCTGCTTGGCAAAGCCAATAAATCCCCCAGATAGCAAATGGCAGTGTGTTGGTGGCCAGAATTAAAATCTGACGTGACAGTCATGTAGGAATGTGATCACTTAAAGAAACGCAGGCACTGCTGCCTAAGATAGCTCTGAGACTGGGAACTTGGATTCAAGTCTCTACTCTGCCATAGTTGTTTGTTTGGGGTTTTTTGTTTTTATTTTTTAAATTAGGGAAACCAGAACCTGTATGTTCTTCTGTAGTTCTGGTAAATCATTTGTTAAATTGCCATCCTTCACAGATGTTTATGAGGATTCAGGTTTTAATAACTGCAAAGTGTTTGAAATAATCCTGCTCAGAAGAAATCCTCCCCCAAATTTTTTGCAGAAGCACTCCCAGTGTACACAGTGATAGAGCAAGCTGGGAAGTAGAGGGATCTATTCAGTGTAGGGACACAGTTCATCCTCCACTGCCTAGCTCCTCTGGGTTTTTCCTGCTCTGGAGCCCCTTGCAGCCTCTATGGGGGTTTCTGTTCCTGCCAGCCAAAAGGGAGAGGGTGCTTGCCCATCTCTGAGCCAGGGTGTGCTCTCCTGTCCCTCTTCCCTCTGTATGCCACATGTATCATTTTCATAGCAGGTGGAAAGGTTTAAAGTTACTGAGCCAATGATCAGCATCTGAGAAGGTGCTTAACCAAAGTGTGTTTTCTTTGATTGTCTTGTGTTCTTTAATAAATTTCATTAATTAATGAAACTGACTCCTCTGTGCGGTACATTGGAAGAATTGCTATTCTACCTTGCTGTATAATCATTATCACCACTAATGAGTGTGTTATTCTGTTACCAATATTAATCTAACAAAAGAAACAAATACCTGGCCTGTGCTGTGATGCAGGAGTCAGTAGGTTAAATGCTCACTCTGTGAATTGTGATAAACAATCCAGCCACCACAGGCAGAGCATGGCTGGGGGGCTGCTTTTAGAGACCCTTGACATGTGTGGGTGTACAATGCACAATCAGTCCTTGCTGGTTGTGTGATGCTGCTTTTGTGAATGGTCCTTCTTCCCTGGCTTTTGGAATCAGCACCTCCCTGAGGATAAAATGCAGAGCAAATCAGTTAGGCACAGTGGAAGATGGGGCATTTTTATACTTTGCCTTTTCATTTAGATTTGATTCCTTAGAAAAGCTGCTTAAATGGTGTTACAACTGCTTTGATACGGACTCTTAATTATGAAAAGGTAGCACCAGTAAATAGTGTTAGGTGAAAAGAGCGCGGAGGGGAGAGGCAATGGCAGCCTTGGCTATCAATGTGTCAAAAGGATGAGTCCGGAAAGACACACTCAGTGTTACAAATTTCTTGTGAAGCCCATGGCAAAGCTATTTTAGCAGCTCTCCAGAAAGCGATGTATGTCAGTCTTATTGGAGTTCCTTGAGGGAATAGATTTAGCACACAGAGGGGAGGAGAGGCTGAAGTGAGGCATCTGTCATTTTCTTCCACTGTTTATGATCCCTTAAAAGAAAGATGAAAATTAAAGGAATGTGTTTCTCTCCTATCAAGAGTTCTCATGTTCTCCTTTAACTGGCCTCACGCAGAAGATTTTGGCTGGCTTAGCTGGTTGTAATTTTTGTGGTGTGCAGCTCTCGTTGGCTTCCCCTGTACCAAACACACACGAGCTATTCCTTTGCTGTGGGTGGTACGGAGCAAACAGCTGCGCGTGTGTTGCACTGAATTTAATGTGCATCATGGTAACAGAGGAGTCAGCCTGAGAGGAGACTTCTTCTGCGCTGCTGTTGGCTTTGGATTTATATTCTTTATTAGCTATTGGAGCGTTTTCATTACTGCGGCTATTGGTGAGACCCCCTCTAACTCCAGTAAAACCAAGAGACACCGAGTTGCAACACTTGCAATATGCAGTGTGCACACACAACCTGGATCAACCTAATTTCAGCACAGCAAACACAAAACAAAAGCTGTATATGACTTCTTAGCCTTTGTGCACATCTGCATTATTATAAATGCTAATATAATTCTGCAATGATAAATAATTAAACAATTATGGTCATGAATCAATAAGTTTAGCACATTTTTTTCATCAGCAAATTGTACTGTATAAACAAGAAATATAAATTACCAAGTCTAATTTTCAGTGAAAATTGTAAGCATTTTATATCTAATAATTAAAAAAGTATTAGAATTCAATGTAAGATGCTTAGAACTTTAAAATTTTCTGGTTTTAACCAAACACCATTAAATTGTCATGTTTTATGTTTCTGAATCTGATTAACATTTTGAGATCTGACTTTTGCAATCATTCTCTTTGTTTTCCTCTGCTAAAACCCCCTCACTCAACCTCTGCTTTCTCCTAAACACAGTTTATCAGTTTGAATCCAGCTTTGGTTGACCTCATTATGTTGCCTTTAAGAAAATACAACGTTTAAAGAAAAAACATTCAAGTACCTTTCTTCTAAGATTTTGAAAGATCTAGCTATTTTTATCATGCACTAAGCACTTTGCTGCATAAGGTGCAATATGGAGGCAGGGAGAAGAGGAAGCTTTTACAACTCTATTTGCATTCAATCAGGGTTGCAGGGTTACCTGTAATCTTTCCCACTCTCAGATCTTTGGCAATTGTAAAGAATCTACTACCCCAAACACTGGCACCCATCTATATAATTTAAAAATAATCTTGGGGGGAAAATTGTGTCTTTTCAGGAAAAAAAAAAAAAAAGCTCGGTTTGATATTTTTTCAGAAGTTGTGTATGTTTTTTATGCTGAACATCTTGCATGAACTGAGGATTTGCCACAAAGGAAATTACTGCAGAATAGATTCCTGCTCCATGGCTGTGCTTTGTCCCAGGGAAATGCTTGATCTGCTGCTACTGTGTCTTGCACTATAGACAAAAACCCTGTTTTGTTTTGGCCAAGGCATGTTAGATGAGGAAACTGGAAAAAAACCCAGCAGTTTCAGGATGGTGCTTGGCATTGCCACACCGGGTCTGAGTGGCACAGGTTGACACCAGGTGGAGTGTGACATCTCTGTGGTGACAAGGGATCTCTGGGACCCTCTCCCCAGCAACCAGAGCTCTGTGCTGACCTCAGGGTGGGCACCAAAACTAGGGCTCATCTTCCTGGTACCAGCCTGAGGCAGAGCTGGTGGAGCTGGCTGGTTGTAGGCATCGGAGTTTTGCTGCATCACTGTGCTGGAAAAGCTTCCCCTCGTGGGAAAAATTCAGTGAGCCAATAAACTGGTATTTATCTGTCTCCCATGTGTGTGGTGGTGTGAACAAGTCACAGCAGTTGTCCTTTGTGGTGGCCCCATCTGCCATTCCTCCACAAATAATCCAAGAGAACCTGAAAAAACTATGGAAAGGATGTGAAAAAGGTGACACCACCCTTCAGAAAACAGGAGAAGGCAGGAAGGGGATTTGATGCAGTACAGGTGCTGCTGTGACCTGTGGAAGGCAGCTTCAGCAGGCCTGGCACAGTGTCCTGGGGTCTGAGATGGGTTTGTCTGGCTTCATGTGGAAGCTCGTAGTGTTGGAGGAGAGACTCCATCCACTGAAGTGTTAAAGTTTATTTGCAGGGGTTTTTTTACTGACTAGAAGCCTCAGGAATCTCCACCAAGCTGGGAGATCAAGGACTCTTCTTCTCAGTTTTACTGCTTGCTGGCAAGCAATTAGTTATTTGTATTACAGAGAAGCCTCACAAAGATAGTAAGTTTAGAAATGTAAGCAAGTATTTGCCTTCAGGGGGGAAAAAGAAGCAAAAAATATTTTCTTCACCTTCTTGTCTTTATCTCCCTTTTTGTTTACCCTGTCTTCCTCCTTTTGATGAGTAAGAGAAAGGAAACTACATATGGAGTCTGAAGATCTATACTTTGAGTTTCTTCCTCATGCTGCTGCATCTGCTCCTCTTCTCCTTGCTTTCCCAGTGCGCTGTGTTTCTTTTTGTGGGTGTAAGTGTCTTTGCCTCTGATGCCAATGTCACTCTTCTTGTGGCAACCAGATTTTGTTTTACTGTGTGGCTCTTAGCAACATGTTTCCTGCATTCTGCTCACTCTGTTGTGGAGTTCACACTTTGAGAGTCTAGAGATATAGATTGCTCTGCTTTCACATGTAAGGTTCTGTCAAAACAATTCAAGCTGAATCTTGGAACATGTTCCTTTTCCTCGTGCAGAGTTCCTGGGTTTGGGTTTCACCCTGCAGCAAGTCTGCATTGACCATCCCTGACCTCAGTGAATCCCATACACCCCCCCACTCTTGGATACAAATTTAAAATATTTGCAGAAAATTTTATATATTCATTAACTGGAATTTTTTTTAGGTGACTGAAAATAGTATATTAATTTTCAAGTTACAGAGCATGTATTTAAAGGTACAAATGTGATAAAAGTCTTAACATTTAGGTGGTGGAGCAAAACTAGAAAATTCTCATTTTTCTCTATGATAAAATAGTAGAACCTAAGGAGAAGTAGTAATGCAATCATATATTTAGCATATTTCATTATTTTTAATGTATCTGCATTCAAAACACTCAGATTCCACCTATGAAACTGGATTACAAGATGCACAGCAGATTTAAAAATATTTTAGAGATGTTGTTTTCATGCTTCAAGTCCTTGAAAAGCCAAATACACTCACTTCTGAAACGAAATCTTGGTTTTCACTGTTAAAAAAAAAAGAAAGAAAAATGTTTAATAGCACATATGGCATAATTTCATGTGACATCTGTTTTGTAACAAACAATATTTAGCTCACTTATTTGCTGAATGATACAGTACATGCTGCAAACAAAAAGTCCAATGAACAGTTTTACATAGTTTGTAATATATCAATGTTTATCGCCAAAGAATGCAAAACTTAAACATTTAAGCATGTTATTGATTGTAATATGCAAAACATCGATTACTGCATGCTGCCAATGCAGAAAAAGTCTACAGCATGCCTTATGGGGTATGAAAATTAGGTGGATTTCTGAAAGAATAACTGTTGTCCTATCACTGGTGACATTTAGGCTTATGCCCCCTCCACCTAATTTGTGTCATCTTCCAGGAGACAGCTGTCAATATATTTAGGATGGTTTAGCTCATAACAGCAGAAATGGTGAGATCCTATTGGCTTAATTGCATGGAGTGATTGATTCTAATGGAAACAACATTTAGAAACTCAAAATGCACTTTCTGTTGGCAGATCTAATAGAGTATCATAATGAATTGGACCATCAGGCATATAGTGTACTTTCTGCAAGGCCTGAAAAGGACAGTCGTGGGGTTTTATGTTGGTTTTATGTTGGTTTTTAAATTTGATTTTATTGTTTAAATTATTTGTTTAAATAATAAAACCAAGCCATCATAGAGACATCATCGGCTGGAAACCTGAACATCAGAATGGTGCTGAAAGCACACACAGACACAGCAAGTGTCACAGGGAGAGCTGTGCTCAGGTAAATTGGCTGGAGGCACTGCAATAAACACTGGCAACTGCAGTGCTGTGAAATGGCATGAGATTTCTGGGCTGTGCCTGGTGCCAGGATGCACTTTGGGAGGATGTGCTGGAAGCAAACCTTGCTGGGGGGACTCACAGGGGGCTGTGCCCCTGCATGCAGGATTTCAGCTGTCTCTCCCATGAACCCCAAGCACCTTCTGGAAGCACAAAGGGCTCCTGCAGACCCGGGCTCTGCTGGGCTGAAGTGCCCTGAGCCAGGACTGGTGGGTGCCTGGCTTGGAGCAGGGCAGGGTCTCTGCCTCTGGGCTGCTCCTCCACACCTCTGTGTGCCCAAATCATTTTGGGGAGCCCCCCTGGTGGTTTGCCTGGGCAGGAAGCCTGTCTGGGGGAGGTGCTCTGGTGCTACAGGACATGACCCTGCCCAGACAGGACAGCCTGTGCCAGCTCCCTGTTCCCTGGAATAGCAGCAAGAGCTCCAGAGCAGTTGCTCTACGTTAACTCTCTTGTCTTCTGGCGGGTTTGCACAGTAACCTCTTGCCTTTATAGATGCTCAGTCAAACTGTAAGTCTGTCTCTAGTCCAGGGTTTCTCTTTCTCCCTTTCTTTCTCTCTTGAAAACAATTTATAAGAATCCTGTTATTTTCTTCTTCCTTTTGTAATTTCTCAGAGACATTTTACTCTTTCCTGAGTATCTGTATGGAAAGTCAGGATTGTAAAATCTTCTGCTTCACTGAAAATATTGTGCTGTTTGGCCAGAGGCTGGTGACATAGTTTTATCTTTGCTTATTCTTCTCTAAGATCTAGAAAAGTGTTCTAGGGGGATTAAGAAGTGGTTACAGATTAAATGTTTTTTTCCCCCTTTTCCATAACTAGAAAGGTATGAAGAATCGGATGCAAGATTGAACAGTGTAAATCCTCCAAAATTAAAAACATTTCAGAACTGGAATAAATATTAATAAATTGGATGCATAATGAAATGCTGTAGATATGTAAAGGGAAAAGCAAGTAGGAAAGAAGGGAAGATTTTTATAGACCTTAATTACAGCAGGGTTAGTAACTTTACTGAATTGTAAATGTAAAAGATTCGAATGGCCTGAGTAAAACCACATATTTAAGCCTTCTAAATGAACATTTCTGTTTTTTTGAGTAATTTGTACCATCTGTGTCAAAATTCTGAGCCTAAGAAGAAAAAGCAGTGGAACAAATGTTGGTTCCATAAAACAGTCCTAGTTCATTGTTGAAATTGTCACACATTAACATTGCAGGCCATCTGGGTAGACAAAAGACTCTAACCAGATTGCTAAGATGATTTTATTGGTCTGGTATTAATCAGAATGTGGCATAATATTTAAGCAGAAAAAATGATGAGGTGAAGTGGAGTGCCTTTAACTATCCTTACTGTATGGTAGTTGCACAATAATCCTATTCCACCATAGAGCCCTGTGTTTCGAAGCAGAGATCCTAACTCTGAAATGTAAATAACAAGCTATGTGATATTTTCAATTTATAGTTTAAAATAAAATATGAAACTTAAAAAAAAGTAATGACTGTTGGCATATTGCAATGTGGAGATTTAAAGGCCACAGCATGGTTGTATTAAATTGCGGTATACCCACAATCATGTTGGAATTAACTTTAATTTCTTTTTGTAACATTGTAAATCAGATTACACTTCATCTCAAAGAATCCAGAACTCGTGATTTACAATTGATTTTCTACATTTTGAATCTCTACACAATGCAGCAGCTTGCCTTCTCCCCGGGATCTAGAGATGGCGGGTATGTATGTGCATGTATGTGTGTTACATTTGCTCTCAAAAATCTTCATCTGTTTTCTCACCTTTCAAAGAAAATTGGAAAAGTCTCACTTTTTATTATTCTCCATGATCTTACCTCTCATTCTAGTTTCCTCCTGCGGTTCTCAAGAAGACAGTGGGTGCTTTTGGACTCGTCCCCCAGCTTCACCTCCCCTTTGGAAACCCTGTCTGCTCTCCTGTGCTGAGCCTGACCTCAGCAATGCCTCTGAGCACAGAGACACCTCCAAGCACTATGGGAAACCTCGTCCTGGGAGCATGTCTCACCTTCTGTGATGTGTTTGCTGGGAAAGTTACCCTTCTGAGGGAGGCAGGTGGTGGAGAGCCCCGTGGAGCTGCAGGCAGGGCTCCCTCCAAAGCTGCCTCATGCAGAGCCCAAGGGTCTGCCAAGGTGTCAGGGGACTCCCCCTCCGGGCCAGGTGTAGGAGTGCCCTGTCTCCTGCTGAAGGAGCTGGGCAGGGATGGTCCCTACCTGCAGCACACAGCGCTGCTCTGGTCCCACTCTGTTGCAGGGGTGGGAGAGCCCAGCTGCACCTCTGTGCTCCCTCAGTGCTGCACAGCCAGCCGTGCTGGAGTGCAAGGCTCCACTGCCAGCTGGGATCCATGCAGAGCCCAGAGATTTCCCTATTTGTAAAATATTTCTGGTGCTGATTATTATATAGAGTGCATTCTGTGGAAGCAGCTGTAGCACACTCCTGTGCCATTTTTTCCCAAAGTAACAGTACAATAGTATTGGGGTAATTAAACAGGGCATCTGATTCTGTTAAATAGCACAGATGCCAAATTAATTTAGGATATTTTTGCTTTTCAACTTCTGTTTTAAGTTACTAATATGAGAGCAAGGTGAAATGGGAGGGAAAAAAAACCTGTGAGAGAGGGATGGAAACTGAAGGAGCGGAGTCAAAAGCAGGGTTATGTAGCAGGAGAAAAATGGGGGTGAGGACAGTCGGACAGACTGAAACATGAGATGGAAGGCAACCAAGATTTGGACCAAGAAGTCATAGACCATGGCCAGCATTCAGTGAAAAGTTCTCTGACTCAAGGGCTGTGAGGCTGAGGAGAGCTGTTCATGGTCCAAGGGGTCTGCCCAGGGCCATGCTGGGCATTTGCTTTGTGCCAAATCTCTCTCCTTGGGAAAGATCTGGAACTGAGCAAAAACAACCGAGCCCTCTAAGATCGGGGAGCTGAATTCATTGCCTGGGCAGCAGCAGACCCTTAGGAGAGGCCCTGGTTAATGTCTTAATATTTTCTGTTTGAATTACTCATTGCTCAGGCTTCACAGTGTTTGGGAGATGGGTGGCCCAAAGGCACACACAATGTCCTTGTCTCTGGCTGACCATGATCCTCTGGAAATATATCTCATGGGCCAATGTTTGTTTGTGACAGACCCATAGAGTGTTTTTCTGGAGATGAGGTAATCTTAGCTCTCATGGAGAAATATTTCTAAGCACGAATACCTTGGATAGTCATGTTGCTTGATGCTCTAGTGATATGCTGCTTGGCATCAACTTTAAAGGGGATTTTCCAACTTTACCAGCAGGTTTGTTATTTTTTTTAACTCAGTTCTCATTAATCTTTGTTTGAATGTTTAGAAATACTGAGTACTGGTGTTAAAAGATGACTGAAATCTTTGCTATTTGATTAAAGGTTTTTCATGGTTTTGCCTATTTAATAAAAAAACTCATCAGCCATTGCTGGGGAATTATACAGTATAGTGTAAAGTATGCCTAATTAAACAAAGCATTTGGTATTGTCAGCCTCACAGTGCTGGCCTGGTGCTTGATGACAGACAGCAATGGTGAGGAAATGTCACCACAGCCACACCAGTGTTGCGCTATCAGCCACACACAAGTGAAATGTGGATTAAAATGCTGTTAACATAGCCAATTAAACATAGGCATAAACAAACCAGTTAAATCAATAGTGCTGCTGTGTCACAGAGCTGGTGCTTTGCAGTGGTTCACTTTGCCCATCTGAGGACTGCCCAGAACAGCAGACACGAAGCCAAGATGTTTTGGATGTCAGTGGTGACGATAATTGCCCAGAACAAGGGCTAACCACACCTTCACAGCATAAACTCAGCAAAGCCATACTGGGGGTTAAGAATTAATTTCTTTCCTAAATAAAAAATTATCAGATTTTTTCCTCCTTCTCTCAGAATCCTTTTTTTCCTGTTGCTATTGACATACATGCTATGAACTTGGTGTCTCTGTAGATGCTGTAATGGTTTCTTGTGGTTGAGATGTGAGTTTGGACAAGGCCAGCAAAAAGCATGAGCAATCTGAAAGGCAGATTTCATCAGGCACAACTAGGTTAGCAGCAAAATAATCACAGATATCTGCTATTTCACATCTGAATGGCAAACTGTTCCAGGTCTTGCTCGTGGCTGCCGTGTCCAGCATACCCATTTCATGCTTTCTCATTTTTTTTCATGAACGCTGACCTTGGTTTTAGGCATGCATTTCTCCATCCTAGAAATGACAAAGATTCCCATCTTCTGGACCTTTATTTTAAATGTCTGTTAGTCCATTTTGTGGTATTTCAATGCCATCTCTGTACTAGGTCTTCAGCTTTAGATCAATGTAAACTTGTTTATTTTTCTGTTAAATGTAGAAGCTAAACTCCACGTAAGTGTTCTTGTCTGGACTATGAGAGCAACTCTGGAAAGCAAAGGTTGGGAATGCTTTGACTTTTCCAGGTGTTAAATCTAATTTCTCTTCCTGGTCAACTGGCTTAATCCTTTAGTCTTAAAGGATTAAATACCACCTATAGTAGATCTCATCCTGATGTCAAAAGATTTCTCTGGATGGCTGGTATCCTAAAGCCCAAAGGCAGCAAAATAATTCCTCTGCAAAAAGTCAGCAATGCTTTATTGAAACCCTCATTTGAACAATGAGGTGAAGCATCACTGCTCTATTTATCTCTTAAGACCACCTTCTTAATGGCTCTAGGCTTGACAATAACAAGAGGGCACTGGGTATTTTCAGTCTGAGGTATTTCATAAGAACAAAGAAGTGATGAGATTTCCTCTTGATTCCTCATCTGAATCCATTTAAAAATACAGAATTAAAAATAATGATCTCTTGTTTATTTTTTCAGTAGTGATTAAAAGAAGTGATTCTTTAAACAACAAAGGGAGAAACATTTATTCTTTATTTTTTAAACAACAAACTGAAACATATGGGGGGGGTCTCTTCAATAGACCACTTTTTGTGGTGTATAAGAAATCTATTAGAAAGGTCACATTGATAGCATGCTGGATTTTGTCCAATTACTGCCCTTCAAATGCATCTTGATGGAAAACAACGAGGTAAAAAAACCCCAAATCCCTGTTTCCAGGTGAGCAGGTGGTTAATGGTGGCCTGTGCAATGAGAATACCACAGTGGTTCTAAACAAACTTGTCCTGTTTCTGGAGTTCTTTTACCACTGTGGTGGCCCAGTAGATGTTCTAATGTCATCTGAGCTACTGTGCTCCCAGCCCATGTAAGGCATGGATATTCAAACTGCTTTAGTCCTTTGGAGAGTGGTTAGGATGAGTTCGTGGCTGATTGCTCTGTTGGGACTGAGCTTCTGGCAGTGAATAAAAATAAAATGCAAAAAATAGTAATGAAGCATTTGAGTACTTAAGACAATCTCAAAGATTAAAGGCAGGGAGACAAAAAAGGGGAAGAAAAGTGACTTTTGTGTGAAACCAGAGGCCAGCACAGCTGTGCTGTGTGGTGTGCTGCGGGGTGGTGTCTGTCACCAGCCTCACTGGTAAGGTGCTGTCTATGCTTTGTGGTGCTGCAGGTTGGCTGATGTCCCACCTCTGATGTCTGTGGGATGTTGAGAGTGTGTTGCAGGTGGACCACAGCCTGGACCTCCATCTCTTCTCTTCCTGATTCTGCACTTGGATGCTGCAGGATCAGGCTCTACCAATTAGAAAATGAATGAAGAGCCTTATTAGAGCTTTAAATGGGATTCTTGAGACTTTTGTTTGTACCTGAGGCAGTATGTATACTGAAATTAAACAGCAACCATTTTTGGCATGCTTCCTCTGCTCATATAATCTCTGTAGCAGGCTGTGTTTTTTTACTGTAAATCGCTCTCTTATATACATATATGTATTTATTTATTTCTAACCAGAAACATCACGTGTGTATGTGCAGTCCTGGGGGGTAATCCTGGCCACGTTCAGCCCAGCAAAGCCCCAGCAAGGCATGGAAGGGTTTGATCCTGCTGCCTGCCCTGCTTCTGCCCAATTTTGGCTGTTGCTGCTGTGGCTTGGGGCATTTCTGGTGGCTTACTGACCTACTTGTGAGTTCTGTGGCCCATTCTGGGTGTGATGCAGAGCCATGAGAAGTCCTGGTGAGATATTGCCTTCTCTTGGTGTGCAGCCCCTGAGGAGCCCATCTGCACTACCCAAGCTGCTGGCTTGGGCCATGCTCCTCCTCTCTTTCCAACAAGGCCTCCCCAAATCCTAAAAGGATACCCTTTAAATATCATGGGTGATTTGTACTCTTTTAAGCAATATTTTTTATAGCTATAATCATGATGATATGGAGATATTTGTCTTGCAGTGGAGAAGTCAGGAAAAAGAATAAAATGAGGGCAAAGAGAAGAGAGAAAAAGTGAGATGAAAAGTGTTTTGGAGGCTGGCCCTGGCTGAGGAGGGAGAAGGCTGCTGGACAACCTGACTGTGCACTAGGAGATGCAAAAGAGGAGAGATTCTGACCGGAGGAAAACCAGAGGTTACAAATAGCTGTTGAGCACTGTGGTGTGTTTTCCTGGGAGGCTGAAGCCTGCCCATGGAATGTTTCAGCTCGGAGGGAATGCAAACATTTTCCTGGGCTTTGCCCCTGGGCTGTGTGCTTCAGTCTTTGTGGATAATTTTTAACATTGGGTGGTGGCATTGCTGCTGCTCTATTGGGCAGTTGAGACCACTGGGAAATGCTTTAAGTATATTCATATTTTCCTTTTTTTTTTATCCCCCTCCTCCTTTTTTTCCTCCCCCATAGATTGTCTAACACTAAATTCAGCTTTTGCATGTGGTTATTACTTCATGAAAAGGCATGATGAACCACTTAGGAATTCCTGTAAGTTTTAAAATTATTTTTACATTGGCCCCTGTTAAGATTTCTGACAATTGCCGTTAATCTTTAGGCTGGGAAAAAAGGCTTTTTCCTCACCATATGGACTAGACCAGATTTATCTGCTGCCTGTTGTCCTTCATGGGACATGAGGCACATTCTGTTGAGTGATGGATCATGTCTGGGTGTGTTGTAGCAAGAGCATGTTGGCATGGACACACAGGTGCCAAAGTCCTGTGCACTTAGATTTAGTCAATGTGCTTGTGCTGTGTTTTTCTCCTTTTCTTCCCCTCCTGAGCTTGGAGTGCATTTCATTGTCCTGTTTCACTGGTCCCAGGAACATCTCTGGGCTGGAGATGAGCAGCTTGTGCAATGTGCTCGGTGAAGTCTCCTATTTCCCAACTGCAAATCGGTGCAAATGTGGCCATTAAAGCTGTGATTGACTCCAGACCAAGGCTGTGCTCCCAATCCCTCCATGACTGCTCAGGGCTGGGTTTTGTTCTTTGATATTGTGTTTTGTAAGAGCTTCCTGGCAACACCAGCAGTGCAAAGTCATTTTTGTCAATTTATTTCTAATAAAGAAGGTATCTTTGTGACCAGAGGGGGACAACTCCAAGCTTTGTTTTTTTTCATGGATACAGCCACATTTGAATGTGTGGAAATATTTCCAGAGTGTGGTCGGCTCGCTGATAATTTCCTTTAAAAATCTAGTTTAATGTTGCTAACAGCATGCGACCAAGGGGCTTGTACCAAGGTGGCTGTTCTTGTGAATGGCAACTTTTCTCTTATTTAAATCCACAAGTGAAACACAGCTCTTGATCACACAATCCTGTTTCCAAGAGGCCAACGGGTCAGGGAGCGAACAGGGTGTTGTGTTCCCCAACAGAGAACGTTAATGGTTCCTTAAGTGGAATCAAAATGTGTGACGGATATTATATGCAGCTTGTAAATTAAAAAAAAAATATAATTTTTCCCTTTCAGAATTGTGGTGTCTAGCATTGAAAATCAATTCAGATATTTATGTCCTGTAGCAGTTGATTTCTAAGCAATTAGAGGAAAACACAAGTATTTGCAAGTTTTGTGGTTTTTTCAGTTGTGTTTGCTTCTTGGATAATTTTATCCATGAAGACTCCTTTAGCACTCTGTCTTGTCGACTCAGCTGAGTTAAAATTAAAGCATAAAATGAAATGTTTATTTAATCATGACGATGTTCTTAAAAACTTGAGAGTTTTCTTGTGCCACTAAAAAAGTGCCTTCAAAACTTCCTGAACTTCTTAAAATGCATCCACAACACTGATAATTAATGAAGATATACTAAGTAATAAAGCAGCATTTAGTCTGTATTTGAATAATTAGAAATTTAAACTAAATTCTCCTAGTGTGTCAAATATGCTTAACTTTATGATAAAAACCCCAAAACCCAACCAAACTGATAAAATGATCAGATCTTTTGCAGAAGAGCATTTCTACCTGATTTAAATTCTGAGAACTCAACAGTTTTAACCATAATATTTTTTTTGACAGGAATAAAATCTATTCACTGTTCAATTGAAGACTTTTATACAGAAAGTATAAAAGAATGTTAATGAGAAGGAAAACTGAATCCAACAGTGGGATTCATAGAGCTTGGTTAATTACACAAATAGTAATTCATTCAGTTCAACCTCTGCCCAGGTTTCATTCTCCTTCTTGACTCTGCAGACTGGCATCCCTTCACTATAGCAAAGCAAGGACTGAACAATGCCAATAATTTCAGGCTGTTCCCTGATACAATAAACTTAGATAAGAATATACTTGACTGTAGATTCTGAACCAGGCTCTTAATATATATAATTCTTCATACCATATGTGAGGACCGCTGACCATGGCAAAGCAAATGAAGTGTTAATTATCCAGAAAGAGCTTAATTCTGCCCAGTGATGGATAATGCTGCTCAGATTCAGAAATGGACTTATTTATGTGATTAAAGTTAAGCACATGCTTAATCTCATTGATCTCTAACATCAATAACAGTTTATCAATGCAGAGCTGCAATTGGTGTTGCAAACACAAAAGAAAGATGAATGGGGTCTTTGCCTTGACTTTGCCCACTGAATTTCTTGTGGACTGGGAGGTGGAAAATGGTTATTGCTAGGAAATGGACTTGGGGGACTTTCAAATTCTTCACTATCACTGGTCTCTCCACTTTTCATTTCTCAAGGGTGAAATTTTGACATTTTGAACCAAACAGGTTTGGGTGGAAACTGTTTCAAATGAGACAATGCAAGGTAAGAAATAATCAGACAGGTAGCACCCTCTATGATAGAGAAGATTAAAATAGAAAAATTACAAAGGAAAGATAAAAATTCTAAGGTTGAATGTCTGCAAAGAGACAAATAACAATCAATACCATGCATTTGTAGCCTACTGTAACTAGGGAAATAAACAGGAATATAATGGTGCCCTCTAGACCTGATGCTTCTGCTCATGTGCACGTGTCCCTTGCATACTTGGAAATATAAATGCCATGGCACCAATATCTAATAACATTTGAGTGCAAGTTCAAATGAACTGCTTAGATGAGGGGCATAAAACTGACATACAGCACTGGATAGCTAATTTTATCTTCCTGGGGCTACTTTTGAAGCCTTGTTTTTTTTGTTTCTGAAGTATTTCTTCTGCAGAATAGCCTTTATCTGTCTTTAAAATGCACTGGGGAGAACAAGAAAATATCTTGTCTAGGATGCTTACCTTTTGGTGTTCAGTTTAAATTATTCTTTGACTGAAAATTTACTCTTTCCAAACATTTTCTTGAACAGTACATGTTAAGACCAATGGTCACCTTTATTTGCAAGAAAAATCTTTATTACCAAAGGACCTGTGCTGGAGCCCACTAAAAGTACTGTCACCTCTAACCATTTTGGCTAATGGACTAGACTAATAGAAAAAAGGTGTTCTTCACATAGTAGCTTTTATCATTGATAAAACTGCAGTGGTGTCAGTGAACAGAAATAATCTTTGATGTTTTTGGAGTGTAGCCTCAAACATAAGTGTCATTGGGTTAGTGTTGAGACTGTTGATAACACAAGAAAGGCACCATCCCTCACCCACCCTTAATATTAATAGAATTAAATTTTTGTTCCATGCTCTTCAGTTAGGGTAAAAACAAAACTAGAACCACTATGGTGCCATGATATCTCTTTTCAAACATGGAGGGGTGGGATGGAAAATCCCTAGAAGGCTATCCCTGCATAAAGGTTTACTTTGGCTGTAAGGAAGGATAAGAAAGCCCTTTCTGTAATTTTGTAATGAACTTCATCCCAGCTCTCTATATTTTAAAGCCAGTGTCTGGGTGGAAGGGTAATGCTTGGTTTTGATAACATTGTATTTGACAATGTGCAGTGTCAAGAATACATTTCTTACCTCTAAATCACCAAGATAATATGAATAAACTTATTTAACTATTGGTACCATGTTTTGTGAAGGTGATTTAGGAGGAAAAGTAACACAGCAGGAATCCAGTGTGCATCAAAGGTGATATGAATGTCAGATTTATCTGGTGATAAGATACATTTGATCTGTCTCCTTGAAAGTACAAACTAAACACGATTGTTTGGTTCTGAACTTTTCTCACAAAGGTAGAGGCAAAGGAAAACCACCCTCTCTAACCCAAGGCCTTCATATAGGTATTTAAACTGGGTTAGTTTGATGCTAATATTCAGGAGATATGCATGGCTTTATTCTTTTGGTGGTGAAATTATACTTAAATTTAATTTGAATGAAAGAGCATTGAGGGGAGTAGCAGATGAAGCTTGGCAGATTTCTGTTCTTTACCAAGTTAGAAGAAAAAATATGCAGGTACTCAGAGAGAAGTTACAGTGCTTCTGTTTTTTATTCCTCTGCTTGCTTGCTAGTGAATGATAGGCTGAGAAATGCAACATCATCTATTTCTTTTGTGTTCTTGGTTACCATAGAGCATATGCAACATACAGCAAAACACAAACATTTCCTGCTTTGTTTTCTTGGCAGTTTTCTGAATTCAGTATTTTGGAATTAAAATGAAATAGTGTGAATCAATGTAGAGCACACAGAACACCTCGTTTCTTGATCCTCTGATGAGCATTTTTAGAAAAAAACTGCTGAAATATGCATCGTAATCAATCTGATGAACAACCAATGGAGGAGGCTTTTAAATATTTAAGAATCTCTGTGTTGTAGAGAATAGCACAATTTTTTAAAATGAGAACTACAAGTTCCTATAGACCATCAGAGTAGTTCTCCATACAAGAATTTTGTACCAGAAGGCTTAAAATGCCTAATCCAATCTCGCCTAAGCTGGGATCTGATGTGGGCTGTCTGAAGTCCATTGATAATCTAATTTCAGCTCCCAGGAGTGAGCATTGCCTCTTTCCTTCCCTACTCCAGTGGGACTTGGTCCTGATTGCCCTTGCAGCCCCCATGCATCTGCCACAATTTCCTATGTTATTCTTGTAGGAAATATTTCCCTAGTTATAATTTCACCCCAGTCATGAGTGCCACCTTCCTCCCTGTCACCAAGAGCAGCACCCACCCACAGCACCCCCAGCTCCCCAAAGCTGCTGGGCTTGGCCTCACTCTGCTCCGTGTGCTCCTGTAAACTCCCCAGTGCCTCAGGGTAATCCAGTTTTTAAACAAAAGGCATAATTAATATTAAAACACTTTGAGCAAGAGTGAGGCTTTGTAAATAACAATTTGTCATAAGAGGAAGTGGCTTTTGCAAGGCAGAGGCTTGAACAAGGTAATATTTTTGGGTGATGTTTCAGTGAAGAGATTTTCTGGAAATCTGTGATTTACCTGTTACTAATACTGTGCTATTGAATGAGCAGGAAACAATGTGTGAGAACAATAATAGTAATCTTAGTTAGAATGGTTTTGATGAAAGTACACTTTAATTCACTAATTATGGCAGCTAAAAGGCATTTTTACATTCAGTGTTAAAATCACTCTATCTGTATTTTTACCTCATTCTTCCAGCTGCAGAACTCTTTTTCTAACATGTTTTTAGTCATGTTATGCAAATGCCTGTTTAAATTACTAGGAGTATTTGTTTTCTATTTCTGCCCTGTAAAACATAATTTTAATACAAGTTATTTGTGAAATGCACATTGCAAAAGGAAATAAGGTTTCAGATGGCATTTCTATGATAATTTTACTGCAAATGTTGACCATGTTTTTGTATTTGTCTGTAGAAGGTAATGCAGGCTGTACATAAGGCATATTTCAAAGACCTAATATTGTATGTGACTAAATTAGTGAAGTAGCGCTGGCTTCCCTTTGAACAGTTAGTCTGGCACTAATCATAGGGAGTAAAATAGATCACTGCCTCGCATCCATTTTGGGGGAGGCAGAGCTGTGGCACACGCTGCTGAGATCCAGGGCCCTGCCCAGCTCTGGGGTCTCAGGGTGTCCCCAGCCAGGAGCCCCAGGGCCAGGCTGGGCAGCAGGGAAAGGGCTCGGCACCGAGGGCTGATGTGTGTAAACAGGGGAGCAAATGCATGAGTGAGTGAGGCAAGGGGAAGGCTGTGCTGAATACCGAAAACCTGCCTGTGCTGCTCCGCCAGCGCCGGCAAACTCGGCAAGTGTGGCGGGGTCTGGAGGGGTTACCCCCCAAAAAACTGCGTGGTGAATTCCAGCAAAATCTTCCCACTGCCACACTCAAAACTGCAATTAAAATCATGCTTCCCACTCTAGATTGATCTGCTTAATAAAATAAGGTTAGTTGCATTTAAAAAATGTATGGGCGAGTTTGCTGCATGTGGGGAGAATAACGGATATTGCTGGCACAAGATTGCTCTTAATAAAACATCTTCATTTCAGTGGCACACTGTATTTTTATTTGGCTTGATCCTCAGCCTCTGAATCCAAATGGAAATTTTTGGAAACAAAAAGAGGTTTCTGGAGGTGGTATCCTGTTGTTTGTGTCTCTGTCGCACTTTTCAATCAAATAATTTATACTAGACTGAAGTTTGACAAGCCTGCTGTAGTGTCACGAAGAAAAAGCTTCCTCATGAAATCAAAAACATATAGCAGATGCATGTTTTATTGAACATTGCTAAAAATAGCGCTTTAAACCCTTACTCTGTCTGTAATGCTCTTTAAGTATCTTTTGAACACTGCCTTCATTACTAAGTCTCTGAGCTTCCGAAATAATTTTCTGATTCTTTCTCTTCCCCAGACCTTATTTTTCAAAGCAGTTGATGTTTGTTTGCTGCTTTGCATGCGGGTATGGTGAGTGAGTTGTCAGTCAGCTGATGACTCTTCAGCTGTGTTGGACAAGGTCCTAAGCCTGTGTTTGTAAGCAAATTCCACACCCAATATCATGAATATGTTTTGAGATTCTTTAAGGATCTCAGTAGGAACTGAGATGGAATATTCTGCCTGTTGGTGACCCAGTGATCACAGTCAGGGTGAGGAAAGGAGAGTTCTCACCCTGCCTGCTGTTATCTCCACGCTGACCAGTGTGCTGCAATCTGCACACCCCTTTGGACTTCTCCTTGCCTTTACCCACTACAAAAGCAGGGGAAAGCGAGATGCCAGAAAACTGCTGGGCTTATAAAAGCAGGGCAGTCATGAGATGCCAAGAAAGTAAGGACTGGGAAGTGATATAAACCTGTTAGTAAGAAATACTGAGTCAATATTTTATTTGGTAAAATAGACAATTGAATAAATAGTTTTTACAATCAAATACGTTACTGGTCTTGCATGACATTATAAACAGCAGTTGCTGAAACACGACATGCAAAGCTATAGTTTTATGACATTGTGATTTGAAATACAGCTCAAAGTAACAGGTCTTTGGCTTTAAAGGATCCAGCTCAAATTTTGTATTTCTTCCCTTTCTGAAACCTTCCTGTTACTGAAAAAGAAACCAAGCACATGTACTTTTCTTCTTCTTAAATCAAGTTTAGTATCACCAGTGACACAAGCCTCATTTCTGGTGTTGAATTCTCCATCAGGCTGATGGGTGTGAGCTTTTAACACCATTTCTAGAATTTTAGCTGTACAGTTTGTTTTGCTTTTTTAACTTCTAACCTTGCCTTGCAATATGAATAAACAGTGGTGCAATTAAATCACAGAATAAGTAAGTTGGCAGGGACCACTGGAGGTCTTCTAGTCCAACCTCCTTGCTCAAGCAGGGTCCCCTAGACCATGTTACTCAGGATTGTGTGCAGATGGCTTTTGAGGGAGGAAGACTCCAGGAAAGGAGACTCCATCCAGCTGCTTACCTGTACATACAAAAGTAAAGGGGTTGTATGGAATTTTACATTTTCTTTCCTTGCAGACTATCAAAATAAACCCTTCTATTTGAGAAAGAAAAAGGGCTAAATGGAAAACAGTTATCTTGCAGAAAGTAATCTAAACCAAGGCTGGTGCAGCTTTGTGAGCATGGGCAGGGTGAGGCAGTTCTGACTAGCAGAGTTTGGAGCTGTTTCGCCTGGGAGGGCTTTTGGGAGTGTTGCTTCTGCTCCCATTGCAATTTGGGATGAGTCTTTTGACTCTGATAATTAATTTATAACCATCTGATATATTGCCTACTAGCTTCCATAGTTTCACAACAAAGTGTCCTTGGACAATATGAAGGTACTTATCCTCGTTCAGGGCTTTATAGGTGCCAAATCAAAAAATTTAATTGTTGTATTACAATGCAAATGAAAAAAAAAACACCCCCACATATCTAGCTAGATACATTAGCTGGAAATATTTTATTTTGGAGATAAAGGGCTGGAAACAAATGATGTATATACTTTAAATAAGCTTTTTAAAAAACTGTGTGTTAATTTGAAGTGAATTTTGAGCATCCTTGTAAGTAATTTTGGTTAGAAATGTGTAAACATAGGGGTCTGCTCTAGAAGTGCATGAAACTCGAGTGCCACTACCTCCGTGCTGCAGGGCAGGGGGAAATGCAGCTAAATTTGGATTTGTCATGTTTCTCAGCATCTTGCAGGCTGGTCTGGTTGAATGGAGCCCAGAGTCCTACTCTCCTAAGAGTGGATGATATATTAAGACAAGAGTGTATTACACAGTAAGACATTAACAATGAGTCTGAAAAGGTATTGTGAATGTAAAATCACACTGACTAAAATATACTGAGGTTAAAATAGAGGGTAACTTTGCAAATCACTATTAATTTCTTTGGCTTTCATTGCAATAACATTGATTTAATTCATTAGATTTCTTTCTAAATCTATATTTCAGTTTTAGAGTTGTCAGTTTCTGTTAATGACAATTTTGCCCATCTGTTCTAACACGAAAATGAGGCTTCATGCAGGAGACATGATAGATCTCTAATAGTTGAAGAAGTAAGAATCTTAAAGGTATTTCATTTGGATTAGATCCACTCAGATGTGATTCACCCTTGAAATGAAGCTGAGTACTAAAACTTTTAACTGTATAATCAAAAAACAAAAGTGTCATATCTTGTCATTTGGGGCCCTGTCTATTTCATAATTTACAGAAAAAATTTCAAAACATTCCCACTCATTCTCTTTCTAATGACAGAGCCATAATTTTGGGTGTCAGCATATCAGAATTCCACTGGATGTGATTAGAATAAGAATTAGTTTCTTTAATTTGGCCATTCAAACAGTAGTATGACTACAGCAAGTCGTTTTGCTAAGCCAGCCTTTGCTGCCAAGCTGGGTTACAACTTCTGCTTCAATCCAGGTTTAAAACTCCGGTTCCTTGCCCAGGTCAATCTTCTGAAGGGGTAATTTTTCAAAGCAGTGTGTGAGTCTTAAGCACACAAATCCAGTTAGGAAATAACAAGATTATGTTCTGTGCACTGCTTTAAAAATTTACCCCTAATATCCTAGAGAGAGGAGCACAGTTGTTGCACATACTGCGTGCGAGGTGTAATTTAAATTGTTTTTAGTAAGCAATTCTCTGTATTTATGCAATGCAATGTTATTCTGGGAGAAAAATGCTCAGCTAATTATTCATTCTAGAAAAATAAACACATCCATTAAAGGCTTGACTACATATTAATGGATGACCTTTCTAACCATAGTGTTTTATTTGCAAATCTTCTAAAAATTTCTTTATGCATTAAGTATACATGGAATTGGATTTTATCCTTATCACTGAAAGTTACCAAATGTACACTGACTCAAACTCAGCACATTTAATGTTGCTTTGTAACAAAGAAGATGGTTCCTATAATGTGCATTGCTTTCTGTCTTAACCTTCGCTTGAAATTCAGAGTATAGCCTGGAAAACAAGACTAAAGAAGTTCCTACAGGACCAGATTTCTAATTTCTAAATACAAACTACTGGAAAATTTAGCTTTTCAATTGTAATACTTCTAACAAATTAAAAATCAACAAAAATATTATGCTTCTATGTTACCTGTTCAAGTGTATAGAATGCACAAAAACTTTAATCAAATACTCAGGTTTGCTCAGTTTTAAATTGTGTTAGTTTAATAGTTTCTATTCTGCTGTTTATATTAATGACATATTCCCATCTAAATATATTGCAGCGCTGAAAAGCCATCAAAACATTTCTAAGGTTGAATGAGTGCAGTTGCATTCATGATTTTTTAATAAAATGATCTCTTTCTATTGAACTGCTTCTTTTTTTAACAGAGATTGAGATTGTATAATATATATATACATAGTTATAGGAGCATTATAAATACAAACTGCAGCTTCATTTACTGTCTGAATATTTGCTTTCAGTTCATAACTACACAGTGGGCTGAGAAATGTGAGTTTCTGTACATAAAATATGAGAGCAAAAGAAAGAAGGATAAAAAAAAGAGAGATGGAATTGATTATTTTTTGCATATTGATTAAAAGTCTTATTATTTGAAGAAGCAACTGATAATTTGCTAATAGTGATTTTTCCAAGGACTGATGTTTCTAAAAATGATTTTCATCTATTCTCCTTTTCCTCTTTCACAGTCCAGTTTATATTCTCTACTTTTTAATTCTTGCCTCTTTTGCAGGCATTTGATATTTGTAGTATACATATAAAAGCAGTTTGATATTGGCTAAATTTGGGCATAGTCGTGTTATGAATACGAACATCTGCAATGGAATTAAAAGCGGCATTCACCAAAATCCAAGTGCGAAGTATCCCAGTTAAGCATACGATTCTGAATGCATAATTTAGTTGCCATATTTTGTTTCTTTCTTCTGTGTAAAATGTTTATGAAGTTCTCAGATTTATTAGATATTTAGAATTTTCCTTTAATTTCTTGCTGCGTTTTTCTCTCTGTGCTTTCCATGCCTAAGTTAATTTGCCTGTGGACTGGTCCCATGTCATTTAATTTTGTTTCTATTCATGTTGGATGACTAGCCAGACTATCAGAGATTTAAAAAATTCAAACAAGCTGAAATTTAAGAACCTGCTGTACTTATTTGAGTTTAAAATTATTTTTCCTGCTAGCAAGTTGAGCTAGACAAATACTGGAGCATAAAAATACTTCTATATAGTACTCATCTTTAAAACCTAGTCCATGAATCTTGACTCTCCCTCTTGTCCTCCCCCCCATCACAGGGTCTCTTTCCTACTCTTAAAAAAATTATATTAATTCCTGTGGGAAGATTTGAAAATTCTCTGGTTATGTCTCTGATTGCATCTACCTCAGCTGGGAGCTGTTCAGGGAAAGCAAACATGAGAAAACAGATCAGATGAGATCCCTCTCCTGAGCTGGTGACAGTCCAAAATTTATGCATAACCCAGCTAGACAAAAAACAAGCTCTGATGCTGTGATGGTGACTGAGCTGGGGAGCATAAGGTGGATTCTTACCATGCACGCAAAGTGATCCATTTCTACCTCTAATGTAATAGAACTCCCTCATTCTCCCAGCTACAGCAATCCAGTGCTGTTGTTTCAAACAGAGGATGCCTTTTATTTTTCACAGACACCTGGCCCAGCAAAGCACACGTGCTGTCTGGCTGCTGGTGGCTGGAGGGAAACATCAGATGAAAAAAGATGCTACCAAAGCTCCGGCTCGGTGTGATGTCAGTCATTTGGTTCATGATGAATTAATTTTAAAAATAAGCTACAGAAAAAACTCTTTCGATCTGGGAACCAGAAAGAATTTGGTGTTTACTCAGACTGAGAACCTGAGTATGAATATAAATTTTTAAATGAACCAGTATATTGCATGACTAGTTCATCGACTCAAAAGTGGTATCACTGGTTTGCCTCAGTTTTGCATTTGAAACTGCTGTACTCACCGAAAAGCTGTCCTCACAAAACAGTTAATTTAAGGTAACTGTGCATACCATTTAAATATAAAATAAAGTTTAGATGTGGTTTCATAGCAAATGTGATCTATTTAGAAACATGCCCAGTTGAGAAGGTTGAAGCATGTGGGTATTACAGTAATTTCATGACTATAAGGTGCACCGGATTATAAGGTGAACTTCCTGGTGTCGGCAAATTTCTGAACTTTGTCCATATATAAGGCACACCGGACTAGAAGTTGCACTTTTTTTTTTGCAGTGAGGATCCGCGTGCAACAAAGTAATGAATTAGTAACAGAATCACGCGATCACGGGGTTTACTGGCAGGTGCTCAATTTGCAAACATTTTTCACAGATTGGTGTAGCCTTTAAATGCAGCCCCAGGCGCCCTCCCCGTGCCGTGGGCCCCGACACTCCCGCCCGCTCCCAACGCTGGCTGGTGCGGCTCTGTTCCCGTGACTCAGGGCTCCCACGGCGCTGCTGCAGCTTGGGGCTTGGGGCTCCCGTGGTGCCATTCCCCTTCGTGGCTTGGCTCACAGCTCGCACGTCCGGGTTGGGAAATTTCCCAACTTTGTCCATTGTATAAGGCACACTGGACTATGAGGTGCACTTCCGGGTTTCCATCAAAATTTTAGACAAAAGGGTGCACCTTATAATTGTGAAATTACTGTAAAGATAAAGTTAAATTTGGTTTCATATCAAATGTGATCTATTTAGAAATATGCCCAGTTGAGAAGGTTGAAGCATGGTGGATATTACGTTATTTCATCTCATTTGCAGTCAAGGGTGTATCCAGGTTGTTAAACTCATGGCACCTGACACTTCCCTCCCCAGAGCAGAAGCACCACCTAAAGGCAGGGGATCTTTCTCCATCAGCAATTTCCGCAGACTGCACTTAGCAATGTCCAATGCTGTGGCTGCTCTCACTGCCCTTCTGCCAAGTGAGCTTCCTCCCACATACAAACATGGGGGTAAAAATGGGGTTTATCAAGTGGATAAAATGGAAATCAGTGGCAAAATTTCCATAGATCACTGCTCTTTCACTCATAATATTTAATTAAGAACATCATATCTAGAATGTAAGAAAAGCTGAGCAATAGTTGCTAATACTCATCATGTTTAAAATTTAGGAACACCTTCAAAGGTCTGCCCACAAGTCTGTACAGAGGTGTCAACAGGAAGTCTTTATGCCATAGTGTGGATTGAATATGGTAATATGAGCTGTGCTCCTAATAGTGCTGGTAAACAGACTGTTCTAATCAGATTCAAATGCTAATATATATAAAATCTTTACCCATTTAAAAATAATAAAATATTTTGCTTCAATTAATCCTGATTGTGCTAGTAGAACATACAATCAACAATGTTATGCAAATAGTTATTTTTGCAGTTGAAATCAATAACTTATTTTCTTTGTAATACAAAAAAAATAGAAAAAGGAGGTTATTATTAATTGCTTATAAAACTACATCTTTGTGAGGGAAGCCTGCAGGTATTAATCTCATTATCAAGACTTTCCTTCAAAGTCTGTATGACCATTACTGTTCATGATTCGACCACTCAAGAAATCTTACCATAGACTCCTATTTTGAAAGTATTTATTGGAAGCTGAATGAAATTAGTTCTTTATGAGCTAAGTAATTGTGAAGTTACATTATCCTGTGGAAAGAGATAACTGATAAAATCTGAGAATTTCAATTTTAAAACGGCTGTGCCTTGCTACACTGAAGCTATGATAACCCTCATATTTATAAATCTATACCTTACTGGCTGCACATACATAGTCATGGAGTATCAGTTACACTCCTGATAAAATATTTTAAATATTGATTATAAAATAACCTGTGTTAACAAGAAGTATATTGCTTGCTCATGCATATGGTATTATTTGTTTAATTTTAATTACTGTATCTCTAATTCCTTTCTCATTTTTGTTTTATTCTCTTGAACAGCCATTCTTCAACTTGGTCTGACCCATAAGTGGGATAAGCTTTGTTAATTCAATTTTAATGACACTCTCACACCAGCAAAATTCTTGGCTCCTGGGGAGGAAGGAGTCTGGCTATTTGGTAAGATGTGGTGCATGCGGCCCAAAGGTCTTGCAGGAAATTTTCAGTCTTCAGTTTCTGACCAGGAATGGGTAACAGCATTGAATATAGAGATAGCCCAAGATAGGAATACAAGCAACAAGTGCTGCTCACTGATCTCCTCTACACAGGTCTAGGGGTCGTTCCCTACCCCAGAGGGCTTGTGTGTGGTAAGGACTTCTTGTGGCCAATGTTTCTCACAGTCTCCAGGTGGCTGTGGAATCGTCTTTGTCCCTGGCCATGGGGCCTTGTCCTGAGTCTGTGCCCTCCACACCCATGGGGAGCATCTCCATGGTGTCACCACCACCCCTGGAGGAATTACCATTCCCCTGCAATCCTGTTTCCCTTACGTCTTCAGAAACTAATGAGGGGCCAGCAGTATCCCAGAACAGGGCTGTGAGGACTCCAGCAGTGAGCCTTGGCTCCCTCTGGGGTAGTCACTGAGCTTCCTTACCCTTGTGCCTGGCTCTGGATGCACAGTGATCATCTGCACCCATGCACTTGCCCTTGAAGTCATGCCTGAGGCTGTCAAAGCATGCTTGAATTTCATCTCCAAAATGAGGAGTTGGTTTCTGCTTTATTCCCAACCAAATTGTGAGATGATTCTTTCACAATTTTCTTACATCTTCTTTTCAGGAGGGAAAAATTGTCAAAACCAGAGTATAATCATCATAGCTTCCATGCATAGCAGGGGTATCTAATTGGCAGCGTGCATTCTATGGTAAAGACCACTGGTTTAAATAGAGAAAATACCCCAACCACTGAGTTCTCAGGAATCCAGCACCAGGCAAAGCAATTATCCATGTTCTGGAAGTATGCATTTTTAAAAAATTCCATCTATTTCTAATGGTTTGCCATATATCAGAGCAGACTGTCCAAAATGATATAAAACATCCAGCAGATAAGCAGCTATTCTATTAAAATAATATGTGTCTGTTTTTCTGCATATATATAGGTAGTGGTGAAATCAGCATCCCTGGACGTGTTCAGAAAGTGAGTAGACGTGGAATTTCCTGATATGGGATGAGATTGAAGGTTGGGCTTGATGGTCTTGGAGGTCTTTTCCAACTTTAATGATTCCATGATTCTATCTGTGCAGAACAGCTGGGCCTGGTTTGGTTTTCATATGAAAATACACTACCCCAAAGTCCTAACCTAGCCCCTTGTTACAATGAGGGTTGGCTGATGTAATTTTTTGAGGATGCAAATGTTAATGTGCATTACCATGGCGTTATGGGCTCCAGTGAGAGCCAGAGCAAGACAGTGCCTTGTTAGGTCACACCTGGCCACCTTTTCCACGGGACTGGTAAAAAAACTTCCTGGTTTCCCTGTCGGTTTCAAAAATAAAAGCAATCCAGAAACCTCCTCAGTTTATAGTCTTTTCCCAATTAGCTGTTCTGGGGTGTGGTTAACGCAAACTAATCATACTCCGGAGTGCTAAAATGTACATGGTGCAGCGCAGTGCCTCGTGTCTCCTGGGGTGTGATTATTTAATGATAATGATGCCCCCTGCAGAGGCACCTTATTGCTCTTTTGCAAAAACAATCTTTATTGAGGGGAATTAATTGCATTGTTGTTGATAGCAAGAAATAAGTTAATATTTTGAAATGATCTTTCTGGTTTGCACAGCTTAAAGGGATGTTAGCACAATTATGTCAAATAAATGACCTGCTTTGAAAGTTTCTCCATATATTAGGTCTGGATTCCAAAGCCATTCTGAATATATGTTTTCTCTGAAGATTTGGTTTCACTGGGAGTCTTGAAATATGCTGAGAAGAGTTAATCTTTCTGTTCCATGGATACCTTGTATTGCTGCCTAAAAATTGATCTCTTCAGGGTCACTGACTGTTTTCTACTTAGAGGCAAATTTGCAGTTACACTGGATTCCCACAGCATATTTACTCTATGCAAAGTGTCTGAGAGCAACTTTTATGGTAGGGTTTTTAATTAGTGCGATGTATAAAAGCAGCGAAGTTAATAAGGATGAAATTTGCTGGTGTGCTGACTTCTATGGAAGGCAATTGCCTCAGAGTCATGGTCATAGCCTAGTCTTAAATATCCATCCATATTATTGCACTGACACTACATAGATTCTAGAAGAAGCAGCTCACGGCTCCCAGCTGGAAAAGATACAAGCAGCCACATACACTTTACCTACTCCTATCTACCCACTAATTTATCTCCAGAATAATCGCTAATTTACTTATCTCACTGCTAATGTTTGCTACAGTAGTTTGGGTTTTGTTTCTTACTTTATGGGAGTCTTTGCATCATTTTTATCACCTGCTTGCTTTTTTATACTAATGGTTCAGTACATCAGTATTACAGTAATAATATAGGTATATATCCATTGTAAAATGATGATTTACTGCAGCAGGATGGATGTATTTACCATGGATGCAGTGTTGCAACAAATGAAAGGATCAGAAATATGTGCCCCTGTGTCAGCATGTCTGCAGGCACACCTGAGTGTGTATGAGGGAAGCAAAGCCACGTGGTGAAGTCACCTGCAGTGGTGCTTGCTCTGTGTGTGGGGCTGAGGAAGAGGCAGAATCCCAGCCTGGGGCTGGAAAGGGCAAGCAGGAGTTCCCAGGCTCTATCACAGCCTCTGCAGCTGTTCCTGGCCAAGGTGATTTCTTGCTCCTGGTGTCCCCAGCAGCACGTGGGTGTTTGAATAATGGGGAGGTTGGCTGTGCTCCTCCTTCTTGCGGGACATATGTGATCCCTGCTACCACCCTGGGAGCACATGCCATTCCTGCCCCTCTGAGAGGGCAAAGAGTACACTCTGAAATTCTGTTTTGCAAGGAATCAGCATCATTTTGTTTCTGAGAGTCTGTGGGTCTTAGAGATTGTAGGATAGTTCCTATTGGAAGGCAAATCAGTCTCTTACTACAGGTGTGTGTGTGTGTGTGTGTGTGTGTACTACAGGTGTGTATGTTTGTGTGTGTGTTACTCTAGTACATCTTTTTGTTTTATTGGTCGCTTGTCGGGTGCAAATGTTCCATCATTTGTGTGCCTAAAGCCCAGAGGGGTACATTGGAGGAAAGAAACTTGGTATTTCTGTTTATATGAACGCAGTACAGCCTCACTTCAGTAACTTCTCAGGCTCAATGTATGATGCCTTTTTATCATTTTGGTACCTGGAAAATGTCCATTTGAAAAAATGTTTGGCTAATGACTGCAGTCAGAATTTTCAGTTTTTTATTTCCCTTAATTTTGCTCCTATAGAAGTGATTCCATGTACAAAATTCTAGTTTTTGTTATGTAGGATTGCCTCACTGATACACAAGCAGCCTGCCTTTCATCTTGTTGAAGACAAGATCTTGGATAAGCTTCTATGTTAAATATAAAATATTAGTTCTATATAAACTAATTTGTGTTGTGTAAAGACTGGTTGCTTCCTCTTCAGAGAAGGAATGGATGGGATATTCTAATTTTTTTCCCATCGTTCCAGCTGGAAAAACATCTGAACATGGAGATGTTGAAGGTAGGTTTCTTATTTTCACAGAAAAGTATGATCAATTACATCATGCATTTTAATTATTTCAGCCCCTACAAAAAGAGAAGCATATTTGATTTGTTTTCCATTAACTGATTCAGTAACAATACCCAGTACTAGTAATAATAATAGTAATTTAAAAAAAATCTTTTTTTTCTTAGACCTGTATATCAAGGTCAGTCATTCTGAAGTGTTTTGTTCTAGTAGCTTTGATAGGTAGAGAATTAAAAAACAAATTTTCAGGGATGCTGGGGTGTTGGCAAAAAGTCAAGGAAAAGAATGTGGCAGAGAGCAATAGAAATTGGGAAAAGCACTACAGGTGATGGAAGAGATGTGATAAACAGCAAAAGGAACTGGGAGAATAAACATTCCCTGGTCTTGCAAGGAGGCAAGGAAAGGCAGGAGGGGGTGGCAGAGGGAGACCCAGCCCCTCCAGCATCCCTGATCTGCAGGTTTGGGGAGAGGACAGTGTTGAAACATGAAATGGAACAGTCTGATATGAAGAACCAGCTGAGTTCTTGGAAAGCAAAGAAAGAAGCTGCAACCTGAGGGAGGAGAAGTGGCTCTTCACCCCCCAGGTTCCCTTGTTGGGTGTCACTGCCTGGAACCAGGGAAGCCTGTGGGAAGGAAGAGTCCACCCATGTTCCAACTACATGAGTATTTGGGGTCCATTTCAGCATCAAATTGCTACTCTGAGCAGTCTCCTGAAAGATGGTGCTTACAGGAGCAAGATAGTCCCTTGGAAAACATCTATGGTGGCCACAATTTATGTCACTGAATGAATAAAAAGTTGTCAGTTATGTTGCTGTGGGTTGCACGGCACTTGGGACGATTGTGGTTTGTTTTTGTCAGGTTTTATTTAGTTTGGGTTTTGTAAACCGGAGAAATTAGTGAAAGAATAGCTTTTAGATAAAAACAAGTATTAAGGAAAAAAACGAAACAAACTTTTAAAAGGAATTCCCTTTAGAAGATGCCTTTGTAGGAAAATGTATGCCTTGTCTTTATTGCAAATCTCTGCATTTTTTCCTGTTCCCTTTATCTCAGATAACAAGGAGAGCTGATCAGCAATTTCCCCATGAAATAAGAATAATAAAGCTATCTCCACCTGATTTATTGGCAGTGTTGATGGGTACTGGGTATGTCTTGAACTCCTCTCTGGTGGTAGTGGTGACAGTGGACAAGTGCTTGAAGGATAGGATGCTAAAAACCAATAAAAACCAAGACCTTCTAAGATAGGAAGGGCTATCCTGGGGAAAAGAGAAATCTCTTAAAAGCTGTGTTGTATACATGTGGGTTTGTTTAATGTGTGGCATATAATGCAGTTAATCTCCTTACAAAGTCATTGCTTAGAGAGCAATATGAAAGGAAATCCTGATAAAAGGCACCAGTGTAAATTTGACATTGCATGTAGCAGTCAGCTTTGTGCATTGTAATTGGAGGGGACAGAATAGTTGTTTATTCAGAGGGGAGAA
>NC_046231.1:6966405-7041405 GCF_009819885.2 Catharus ustulatus | reverse complement strand
GAAAATGAGAGAAGAGCTAAGGAATTCTCTGAGAATACCAAGCTGACTCATCAACTAATTTAACATGCTTACAATCTCTCAGAATCATCGAACTGCTTATGATAGGGCAGCCTATAGCTCCTTTCAGATATATTTGAGTCATGTCTTATGCCTGAGACTACACAGAAACTTGTGCTTCTCCTCCGTGCTCCTTGCTCTGCTCTGAGTGTTGGTGTGCAGCTCCAGGAAGTGCTGCTCTGGTGCTGGGCTGCAGCTGCACAGCTGGTGGCCACATTTGGTGCTAATGGCATGCTTTGAAGGGACACGTCAGTAGGAGATCAGCATACGTAATGCAGTGGGAGGTTTTCAGCATCTGTACCTGCTCCTCCACCTTCAGAGCCCCAATAACCTCAGTGGCAATGCTCAGGCATTGCAGAGTCAAGATGTAAGAGAAGCAAGTGGAAGCCTTGGCCCCAGTCTCAGACAACAGATGCTGGAGACAATAAAACCTTCTCAGAAAAGGAAGCAATTATTGCAGCTTTCTAGCCAACAATTATCTTGCTCTTATAAATTATGTTGATGTCCATGATATAACACACATTGCTGAGCACATGATCACTGTCGTGGGCTGCCACTGGCTTCCCTGCTGATGCCTGACACACTACTTGTAACCCATTTTATTTAGCCTGCAGGACAAAGGTGCTCTATAAAATGAGACCGGCCTTAAAATCAAGTAGTGTGTCCCTGTGTCCCCCAGCTTTCTCTGCAATATTCTCCTCTAAGTCAAAGCTGTAGCCAGGTAAATTTCACTGTCTTAATCTGGCATTTGCAAATGGTGCCAGCCAAAAAGTCATTTGCATGGGCAAGTTTGCCAAGATTTACTTAGGAATTTATATGAAGAACTAGTGCAGTACCAAAAATGAAGTTTTCTCTCCTTTCAGGTTGCAACCTCTTTTGAAACATCTCTTGCTGCCTTTCTGTTATCATTTAATTTCCACATGCACACATACAGGATTCATTCCCAGTTCTCTTGACTATAACATATCAACCCTCTCGCTAACATCCTTAACCTCTGCCCTGAGAAAACTAATCATCTCTCTTGTTAGCTCAGTCCCTTTTAGAGATGGCAGTGCACAAAGCACACCAACACTTCTCTACTAAGAAGCGAAGTGATGCTTCTCTCTACTGGGTTTGCACCACAGCCTCCATACTGATTTGTGTTGTACAATTCAATCTTCTGAATCACCCTTAATGACATCTATTATCTAAAATCCATTGGGCACCACTACTTCAATTAATTACACCACCTCTCTCTTTTCATACCTGCTCTTGTACGTACCCAGTCACTGCCCTTAATGTCATCCTATTTCTCCTGTGCTAAGCTTCCAAAGTACTCATCCAGCAGCACAGGCAGCCGGCTCTGTCCTCCTGCAGAGCCACTGAGAGTGCTCGTAAGGAGTGTTTTCTTGCCTCCTTTCCTCAAACAAAAGCAATCCTTATATTATAACAGGGAGTGGAGGAAGGTGTTATGGGGGACACTGCCAGAGAGCGGTTCCAACCATTCAATTTGGATTTAGATACACTATTTGTACAGACATGAACTGGGAAGCTTGATGGTCAGATGTGCCTAGGGTTCACTAAGAGTTGAATTTTTACTGAGAGCAAACGGAGTTTTTTAAAATCTCAGATTTTTTAGCTGATGTGTCAATAGACATTTTCTTCAGGGTGGAGAATATTCCTGTCCAATCCTATGCATGGGACTTGATCACAGTAATGTCATATTTCTAGTATCTTAGTATATCTTATAACAATGCAACAGTCAGCCATTCATCAAGCTCAATGAAGCATATTTAAGTTTTCTAGAAGCTTCCCATTCATGTGGTACTGAATTCTTGACTATTCATAATAGTAAAAACAAATGAAGCCCTTTCAGACAGCAGAGGCTGTACAAGGAGAGCTGGTTATTTAGAACAGGAGTGATTTGGCAGACTCAGTATTGTTTGTTGGAGGGCTGTCCCACATAAGAGGTAATTTAGAAGTCATATTTTTAAAAATAATTTTTCTATAGATCCTCCTCCTTCCCCGGATGAATGAATTGAAAGACAGAATAGAGACTCATTGATTATTCTGCCTTCAAGGATCATGAAGAGGTTAATTAGGGACTGATAAAAAAGTTCTCTGGGGCAGGGGTCATGTCTTTGTATGTATTTGCATCATGACTATTGCAGTGTCCCTCTGAGATTACTGGGGCTGTGGGGTTCTTCCATAATGTAAATAATATTAAATTGCACTTTAGAATGTGGCAATTTTTAAATCTTTACCTTTTTAAGAGCCACGTCCAAATTTCTAGGGTGATTTTAATGCAACAAAGAGGTTTGGTTCTCATTTTGATTCCATCAGAGGGCTGTCATCAGTGAAAGAGTTCTCCTGTACTGACATAAATGCAATCTCAGACTTAGGAGGGAGCCCTGTGGATCAAGCCAGCGCTCAGACAGTAATGCTTATGCATCTTCTGGGTGCGTTAAATTTTTTTCCTCGTTGGATCCAAGATGCACCAAGTGGGTGTACCTGAAGAGGTGAGCGCATCATTCCACTTATCCCACTGACAGGAGCTGGGAACCATGAACCTGGAGGTCTTATGGGAGACCTATCCCTGCATCTTCTCCTTGGCAATTATCGGCATTTTTCAGACTCCCCTGAGGGATGAGGGCCCTATCCATGGCATGCAAACACCTGTGGCATTTGATAAGTGCAGATACCACAGATATTTGATGGTGGCATGGTGCTGGGGAGGGACAGTGTCAAAGAAGTTACTGTAGGTGTCTGACACTGTAATTTCTTAGCAATCCTGGTCACTTTGCAGAATCACAAGTTTATGGTTTATGTGCCCTTATGAAGGAACAAACAAAATGAATAATTTGGCTTTTTAGAGGAAGTCTTGATCCTCCTACTTTCTACCTTAAAGAGAAATAGGACAGCAAGAGAAGCAAATCGTAAAAATCAGTATAAAACAATAGCTGGAAAGTATGTATCTGCCTTTCCCAATGTTTAAATTTACTCTGAAAATATTCCTAAAAATTCACCCTCTACTAGCTGGATAGGGGCAACCTTATGCGTCTCTATTCATACAGCTGATTTGGAATCCCAAAAACATAATTTAGCCTTTTAGTCATCAAGAACTGATATCTGTCCCTGCTTTATCATACAGCTTTATTCTTATTCTAGTGATTAGTGACTTTTTTCCCTGCCTTCTTCCTTCTCAATCCTACAGATACTTACCCAAGTAGCCACTTTTCTCTTGATTTTCTGCTAAACTAGTTGTGTCTACTTCTCCTTAGCTCTGGTGCAAAACGAAATCTGCAAAAGAGAGAAGATCAACAATTTTCAAATTGAGACAGAACCATCACCTTTCTTCAGATGCATCCCCATATCTTTTTTATAGCTGTAAAGCAAAACACTGCAAGCTTTATTCCTCTTTGTGCTTTGCTCATTCCTGCAGGTTGCAGTGTCTATGGACAATGTGCCAATGGAGTCTGAATTGTCATCTGGGCCAAAAGTGATTATAGATTGCATCCGCTGGCAAATCGCTTTCCTGGAAACTTGTGAATGTGGCCAATCCCCTGGGAGAAGACCCCCAGTGGGTCTGGGCAGCCACAGGCCCTCCCGAACGTTCCAAGGCATGAGATATCAGGCAAAAAATCTGATGCTGGTCATGGCTTAGTACTTAAACATTTAAGCTGTAACTTGGTGTCTTCCATCTCTTCTCTACTAAGGGGATTTGAGTAAGATACAGGAAAGAAAAGAAAAGTGGCATTTTCTACAGGAAATGGCCCTCACAAATATGTCTCTGCTAATAATTACAGAGCTGGTTTTATTTTGTTCAATGCACTGCCTCAGTTTTGGATCCACATCAAGAGCAGCATATGCTCTCCAAACTAAAATATGTGCATATCTGATTTTTGACAAAAAAATTATTTAATTGATCTCTTCCTACCCTCTCCTCTCCCCCTCCTTCTCTTCCTGTCTTTTTTGCCCATTTCTTTACTAATTCCATAATATAGTAAGCCCCTATTATGAAAGAAATCCGAATTAATTTAAATACAAAATATAAAGAATTAACCTTACAGCAAAACAGATAACAGAAAAAAGAGATAGTTTTTCCCTGTCAAGTGACAGCCTTCTCGTTTATTATCATTTTAACAAATTAAGTTGCAAAATTGGCATTATTTAAGAACTGTACAAAATGTAATGACTCTATGAAATATATTGAATTTTTCAAGTATTAAAAATCCCTTAGTTTTGAAAATGAATCAGTGGAAATGATTCTTAAGGATCCCAAGTTTTTTGTGCCATTTCTATACTATGCCTGCACAAAATCTAATGGCATTTGCTGAGTTAATCCTGGATATTCCATTGTTTTGGTATTTGTACTTTATTAGTTAAATACAACATGTGTGAGAAAATCAAAGGGAAGAGATGTTTTTAAAATAGGAGAAAATATTTATCCTTTAGATGTAAGAAATACTTGTCACCCAAAATAAATCTGGCTTAAACTCTTTAAGTCTTAAGTAAGCTGGAAGTTAAAGTAAGTTTTCAGTGTTAAAACTGTGTCCCTCTGGAAGTGTGCATTTGCACGTGTATGTGCACATGGGTGTGTGTCTGTGGGAAAGAGAACAACATGTACTAAAATGAACTTCTCCTGAACCTTGTTTCAGCAGCCTTGAGAGCTGATATGACGGGTGCCATACAAACAGACCTCAATGATAAAGATATAACCTTCCCTAAGACTACCCAGTTCTAGAAAACTGGGGATGAACTCCGCTGTAGGGTGTATTTCTTATATTTTTATTTTACTGGTGGCTGTGCAGAAGCCCAGACAGTGCAGGGGCAGGTGGTGGGGGCAGCTGCAGGAGCTGGGCTAGGAAGAGCACAGGGAATGGCAAGGGCGTTTCCAAAGGGGACAGAGGATGAGCTGAGGTGGGAGAGGCTGCTGTCTGCAGTTCCAGCAGGATGCAAAGGAAGCCAGGGAGAGTCAGAGACCACCAGGATGGAGGCTGCTCTCCTATGAGGTCATCATCATAAATGTTATAACTCAAAAATGAGAGATCTTGCCAGAAATGGAAAAGATGTGTGGGTGTGGCAAGAGCCACATGAAAGTTTCCCCCTCAAGCTCTCTTCTGGCCTGTCCATGCACTGTGTTACTTCAACTGTCCCTGTGCCATGGCTCACTTGCCAGAAAATTGGGGCAGCTGGTTCTGCTGCCTTGGAGGTGTGCACGATAATCTCACCATTTTTGCTCAGTCCTTGTCAGCGTTTCTCTCCCCAGCCTCTCCAGAAGCATTCCCTGCTAACATGCCTTTCCCAGTACCCCTCTGCTCACACCTCTGCTGCGCCTTTGCCTGTCCTTCGGATACATCTGTGTCTTTGCCCTCCGAGAGAGTGCCCTTTTTTCTGTTGGCAGCCCTTGCATAGGTGCAGTGTGTTGTGCTGCCTCTCTTCCCTGTCTCACTCTATTCACTTTCCTGCTGATGAGACCCATGTTGCTTTGGCAGAAAAACTAAAATACAGTAGTTCATCAATCCAAAATCCACTATGATGCACTTGTCTGACAGTGGGGGTTTGGCTGAAGGTGATTTTGACTATGAGCCTGACTCTTCTCTTTAAAGTAGAAAAGAACTGCAAGACTTTATGTCTAATATAGATTTTATGAAGGATTTTTAAAAGAAGTGTGTCTTTATTGGTGGGCAGCATAGAGAAATTGCTTGATCTCAGAAGATTTGGGGAAGAGAATTGGTTGTGGTGCCAGTGCATGTTCTCAGATTGGAAATGATGAGCGCTTTGTGTCTCATTCTCAGGGGACACAGGGATTCCTAGCTAGAAGAAGAATGACTGTTGCAACTGGTGCCACCAGGGCTGGTTTCCTTCAGCATATCCAAACTGGAGAGAGAGTGGCTGCAGGAGAAATGCCTGAGCCTTTTTAAGTTTTTCAGATGACTCTGGAGAATCTCATGTAAGGGATTATAAGGGCCAAAAATTCACCTATTACAGCCATGGTAACAAAACATATCAGGTTGGGACTGTGAGTGGTTTGGGAGGGAATCTACTCCCTTTCTTCCTAAAATCCTCTGTTCAAATTAAAATGTTGAAAATTCAGTTTTAAAACCAAGCTAATTTTGATCTTCTATATAAGCACTCCTCCTGAGTTTTTGGTAGCATAAAAAGTGATCTTGGTGTCCTTGGGTAAAATCTATGTCCCTTGCAATATTGAACATGATGGTCCTTGCCCTGCAGGCTTCTGCTCTTCACACTAGCAGTGTCTGCATGCCATCAGCACTGAAATAATGGCAAGTCATCTGGAAGCCCTCTGGAATCACTTTATCTTAAAAGGTCATATTTAAGAACAAAAAAAAAAAAAAAAAAAAGAAATAATCCATTTGTAACTTTATCTGGAAAGGGTTAGAATCCAATAGAGAACAGCCTTGTAAAGATATTTGTGCACTTCTTGTTTTGGGTAGTGATTAGTGTGCCATGTTTGTATCACTTTTACAGCCAACTGATGCCTAAAATCAAACTAAGCCTCAGCACAGCAGAGCAAACATCAAGGTAGGGCTGATCTCTGAGCACGCTGATGGCTGGGAGAGGAGCCCGCACTTCCCTTGAAGTTCCAACATCAAAGATGACGAATAACTCCCTTCTCAATGCTCCAGTTTCTCACATCATCTGAGCATCCTTTGGCAGCAACAGTTGGCCCAAGCCTTGGAGCAGCAGCTGTTAAGTCCAGAGGCAGAACTCTGATGCCTGTGGCATCAGATGTACTGGAAACCCTTCTAAACTCTATTTTGAAGTTTCAGTATTTGTGTGGACCTAATTATAAGACATAGATTCCAATGACAGGCTGTGTGTTTGATTATGCATGGTGGCAGGCTTATACAAGGGCTGAATGGTTACTGGCTGCTCTTTAAGGACAGGACATGGCTGGCAGCATGGGGAGACATGATATGGGCTTAGTCTGTGACCAGGCCAGGAGACTGCACTGCAGCTCAGACGAGCTTCCCTGGCTTCTCCCTTGGCTGCATGGCATTGGGTGAGTCCCTTAATTCCTCTGTGCAAAAGTGGGCCTGTGATTAAAATGATATTGCCAGCACCTGCTTGAAGGGCTGCTGGGTGTTTGCATATGCTGAGTACTTCAGGGTCTCTATGGACTCATGGAAGCACATGCACATGTAAGTGGTTACCTTTTACACATATAATGCATCTATTTTGTATATATATGCACACCTATATATGTGTATATATATATTCATATATATACATATATATAAAATAAATGCATCTGCCCATACACACCTATATAATTTCAAGATTATAAACCACACCTGATTATAAACTGCATGTCTGGGTGTTGGTGACAGTCTTGGGTTACAATACAGAGTGTGATAAAAGGTATCTGTTCTATCACCATCTGTTGAGGGTGGGGACAGTGATCCTTATCTCAACGGCAGATATTCTGCTAATGGGCCATCCATTGAAACCAGGCAGGGCATTGTTCTTTGTCTTTTCACAACCCATCCTTCCTCCAGCCAGTCATTGTCTGCTAATGGCCATTGAGTCCCACTGTGGGACTGATAAAATTACTGCATCCCATTGGGAGTTGCTCCAGCCAGGGGGAAGAGCCCAACATTTCTTACCAAGATAAAAACAGAGGCTTTGGGACACTAAGGGAGCCCCTTTCTCCACTGATTATAAGCTGCACTCCGGGTTCGGACCAAAATTTTAGTCAAAATGGTGCAGCTTATGCAGTAATTTCATGAAATTACTGGTATTTGCATGTGTGAAAGCACCTGCAAAGACTTTGGGTTATAACAACATAATCTTGTTTCATTGAGTCACCACATCTGAGGATTATTTCAGTGTTGTGAGGTGAGCTCCACTGATTGCAGGTCCTGGCTTTCAGAAATCAGTCAGCTCGTACCTGTGCACACCTTCTGGTCCTCTCAGTGTGCTCCCTGCTGTTTTCTGGCATGTGCTGGTGCAGCAGGTTCTCAGGGAGGTGTGTGCAGGGCTGAAGCCTGTTCTGACACTACTTTGAAAAGTCTGAATATGCTCGTTTGATGTAGTTGTTCAGTGTAGCAGAAAAGCTCACAATTCATTTAATGTCTAAGGATGCTAGTATTTAAAAATAAAGCATTTATCTTTAGAAGTGCCTTAAGCATGACTAGGAACTAGAAGGCAACCTTAACTATGGAAGACCCTGGGATTTGCAGTATACAGGGGCTTTGTGATAGGTGACTGCTTGGACTGTGGAGCCTTGATACAATGGGATGAATTGCACCATCATTTATACTGATAAAATCCCTCATCATAATGGACAGGGCTCACTGGCACAACAGTTCTTGGAGTAAGAGGGAAATTGAAACTATGGCAAAATCCTGGAGGGCTTAAATATTGTTTTCAGAGGAGCCAGGATGCCAGTAGGTCACACAAAAAATTGTTTATTGAATCATTTAGATGGGAATCTTCAAAGCAGTGTCTTGGAATTAAGTAACTCAAATTTCAGTGAAAATTTCAGCTTAACTTCTGCAGATTCTGTGGAAAACTTCAGTCTCATGGTTTAGCAATGTAAAGTTCAATGGCTCTCTTCTGTTACAGGTGTCAGCGAATAATAATAATAAAAAAATTGAGTTGTAAAATGCTGAATCTACCAAGGATTCTTATTATACATTTATAAAATAAACCCTAATGGCTTTTTGGAGTGGTTATGGTGTAGTCTGTCAATGTATATTAAGATTACTATGATAGCACATAGACTTTATGATAAAAGCATGCAAATTAACATAGAAATCTGCAGAACTTTGCATATTTTCCTGTAATTTAATACAAACAGATCCAGATTTACAGAACCATGTGCACAGAAATCGTGTGTGCACATTTTCTGCGTGTGCATTGCTGACCTTAAGCAGGAGAGCGAGAGAGAAGAGCAGCTCACATGGTTCAGATCTGCACTGAGCTCTGCAGCTCCGCATGCCAAATGAAACACAAGGCGACTTTTGATGGCCAAGCGAGCCATCAAAAAGGTTTTTTTAATGGAAATGCTGTCACACTCTTAAGTAGAGTACTGCTGCCAGGCATCACATCAATAATGCAAACTTTGGAAGACAATCTTGCAAACTAAATAGCCAAGAATTCTGAAGTATTTCTAGAAAGAAAAAAAAAAAAGAAAAAAAGGTGATCATTATGAAGAGGGGGGAAAGCTATCAAGTGAAATTTAATTTTGCATTCAGATTTATTATTGCTGTCTGTTCCCAGTGCTGAAATGCCTGTTTACTTGCAAAGGACAGTTTCTTTCCATAATGAATCATAGTAACACTTAAATTAAGCACAGTAAAAGAATGGTTAATGTCATAACACGCTGACAATTTAACCTGGCCAATATTTTTATTGCCTTGTACAATAAACCTAACAGAGCACAACTTGCTTTTTGACTGGTGGAAAATCGGTTATGAACCGCCAGGGAATGACCAATTTTTCAAATGCAGCCATTCAGTCACACTATAGCCACTAATACTTTTTTTTTCCTGTACACTATTGCTGTTATAATCTTTTGAGGATATTTTATCACGGCAATAACCTCCTCAAAATCAGTCTTTACTGCAGTTAATGACTGGACAGCTGGAGCATTAACTGGCCTTGGCTTTGCCTCTAGCCATTAACTAACAAACCAGTTGTTATCTGCAGGTAACAACCAATTTCTTGTAGAATTTTCTTGATAAAGTGTCTCACTGGATAAAAGTTGTGGGTTTTTTTCCCCCTTCTTTCCTCAGCTAAGATCCAGCAAGTGTCAGATAATACACAGAAAGAATTGCAGAGAAGTAGCAGTGAGTAAGAGTGTTGTGAAATAAGTTAAATTATAAACCAAAATCCATAAAGCGTTGATTGTTTACTTCTGCCAGAATTTTAGCAACATTAATAAAAGATTGCTCTATTATGTCTTGGTCACTTGGGTGTGGTGCATGGGCTGAATTCAGGAGTGGGCTGTGGGGGCTGTGTCACCACGGGGTGGTCCCCTGACAGCATCACCACATGGCACAGCCCTCCCTGGGGCAGAGAGGAGGCAGCAGCAGGGCCATGGCAGCTGCTGGCCATTCAGGCACAGAACGTGGAGTTTTTAAAGTGCCTTTCATCTTCTCACCCGATATTGAAGGAAGACACAAGTTTAATTCTGTATATGTTATACTTTATGGGTATTATTTTTGAGGGTCTTCATAAAATTTTAGCCTTTTTGCTTGCCGTTCAAAGTTATGAAATGTTAACCTCTGTTTTGTTGCACCATTATTTTAAAAGCAGGGTTAGCAGATTCAGATGAAATCAGTATATCACCAAGGGCTTTAAGGAAGAGATCCACGGCATCGTTAAATAGAAGCAGAATAAGTAAAATGTACAAGTGAAACACCCATAAAAAGCCAAGCTCTATCATGCAATAAACAATGATGTTTTAAAACTCTTAATAGGCTTAATAACAGTTTATTATTTTACCTTAACCCATTTAAATGCCTTGTTTTTCCAGCTTTTATCTTGGTGGTTCTGAGCTGTTAATACCACTTCTTAAATTTTCCCCTCTAGGTATATTTTCCAGGAGTGAATATGAGGAAAAAATAAATGCAGCCATGCATTTGCTTTTAAAAAACACAGTAGGCACTGTGCCCAAAACCCTTCTTGGGCTGGGCTGTGGGATACAGCAAATGTCTTGCATCTCTAGTACTTACAGAGGATTTCTGAAACTGAAGGTGAAAATCCTGAATCAGTAGGAGCCTGAATGACAGGTCAGTCTCCCGGGGGTCAGGAGCCTCCCACAGTCTGGGTTTGCAGCCTCCCTCATAGCTCCCATCTGCCCCACACACAGGGACCATGGCTTGCCCTCCCTCCACTGAGGATTTTTATGTGTTTCCAGATGTTTCCACTGGAGTCTTTTGCAAAACATTTTATTGTCAACCAGAAATAAAAAATTAATAACAACCAGAATTTCAAACCAGAGAGTCAATTTCAAATTCTGTTACATTTTGAAATTATTTTAATCTGGGAAAGTCTGAGGGATATTTGGTAGTAAGGGTTGTTCTGTACTTGGAATCACTGTGTGCATATGCAAGTTGTTACCCTTCTTTTGGTATCCATGTAGAACTGGCTCATGCTATGGGAGATTTCCTTTGGACATTGATGTAGGAGTAGACCCCTTCACTGCATGTGTATTAACTATCAATATTAGTTGCAATTCAAGCATTTCTAGCAATTTGAATGGATCCAATGATTTTTAAATCATTCTTAATTCCATATGCCTACTCCTTTAATCTCTTTCAAATTACTGAAAATATAAGGCATCTAAACATTCCTGATCATTCTTCACTGCTTTGGCCCCATAAAGCCAATCTTTTCCAAAGTTAAGCACTTAAAATTTTGAAGTACTCCAATAAATTTAAATTGGCATATTCTGTGCATATCAATTGAGAATTATTAGAGCATTAGTGCCTAGGAGTGATGACTGAGGGCATGCAAACCAGTTCACACATTGATTTTTAATGGCTTTTTATTGATTCTGTGCTTTTTAAACTTGATACCCTTAGGTTGCCACTTACATAGAGTTAACAGGTTTGTGATGATACACCAAGTTCAGAAGAGGCATAGTTTTCCCCTTATACTTTTTCTTTTCTCCTTATGGTTTATTATAATAAATTGCTTAGGTGCCAAATAGCAAATACACTTGGTCTGTGGCTTTAAAATTGGTGATTGTCACTTTAACTGGATATGGCTCATCATGTTTCCTAGGCTTATCTGTAGACCAGATTTCTGTTCAAACCTTTAAGGGTCTCTCCTCCCCCCAGTGTGAACACACTGTGCTCACCAGCAGTGATGGATGCTCCAGACCTGCCCTGACTGGATTCTTAGTAATTTTTAAATGTCAATCTTAATTTGTCAGGCCAAGATATTGCCATAAAGAACAAAGTGAAAATGCACCTTAGTACTTTTACATTTTGAAAATGACTCATTTATATTATGAAGACAGACCTCTGCTCTTTATGTAATTCCACTGCATGTATTAGAATTTTGGTATTAGCCTGTTAACCAGCACATTGTCACTGCAACCTGGGCTGGTGCTAACTGGGGCAGGTGGGTGTTGTACTGGTGACTGCCCTCATCTGGAGGAGGAGGAAGGCTGGGGATGGTGCACAGGCTCAGAGGAATGGCTGGGAGGCCATTTGTGGCATTTCTGGCCTGGGCTGGCAGGCTGTGGGAGGGTGGGCTCTGTGGCAGCTGGGGATGTGCCCAGCTGATGGATCAGGACGGCTCAGGGAAGCACCACTTTGAACCAGTTACACACCACCCTTCCCTGGCTGTGAGATGTGCTCTTCCCAGAGTTTTCCTATGTGGGTCATAACAGGACAAGTGAGAATATTTCTAATAGATTCAATTCTTGTGGGTTTTTCAGTGCTTCTCCCCTGCTGCTTGGGCTGTGTTGTGTGAGTTTTTCGGGAAGCAGCGATTCCAGTTTCATTTCATGGGGAACCAAAGGCTCACACTGCATGGCTGTGATGCTGCTGCCTGTAATTCCCTTGCTGAGGCTGTGCCAGGCAGCCTGGTGACCATGAGGTGCAGGTGTCCCTCTCCCCCCGCCCGGAGAGCCCCTCTGGCTGCGGTTAGGGCACGTAGCAGTCTGAGGAGACATTAATTGCTGTTAACTGCGATGGGAGCTTCTGTATTTGGGCTTTGTTTAGGGCAAATTCCTCTGCAATTGCATTGTTAGAAGCCACGGGTCTGTTAAAGTCGGAGTTATTAGGCCATGTGCTTTCTGTGTGTTGTCATAGTCGGAACAACACCAGTGTAAACGTCTGTGCTGGGAAGGGGAAGTGTTAAGTGAAGAATAAAAACAAGCCCAAATTCCCATTTGGAAACTGCATGCCTCAACAAATACCACTGTTCATAGCAAGTTATTAGCTTCTTGGTTGTAATTCTGGTCCTTTTCTAAAGGGAGGTGGAAAAAAGCATGTAAAAGATTTTTGACACTTCATGGTGTATTGAATGAACAGCAGAAAGCTCCCCAGTCTGCACATTCCCATTTACAGTTTGGATGTGGCTGAGGTAACCCTTCTCTCTCCTTTTCCATGAGATTCCCCATGTTTTCTGGTGGCAGCACCCTATACACCCCAGGATGCATATGAATAACACACTTTGGAACTACAAACCTGAGATGTCCCTTTTTCTCAGGCTGGTATGTAAGAGGCACATGTGAGAGGTGTTTCTGTCCTCCCAGATGGAAAGGAAGTCTCTGCTGTGGGCATTGCCAGGGCTCACTGGTGGCAGCAGCTGCTCTTGCTCCACAGGGCACCAAGGAGGGGAGGATGGCATGTCCTGGGTGACAGGGCTGACCCCACACTGGGGCTGGCAGGGCTGAACGTGTGATGAGGAAGTGGGGAGTAGTTAAATGCCCTCTGGGAAGTCTAGGGGAGTTTGCTGGTGGACTTGGCTGAACTGAGCTTCCATGTCTGTATATGAACTGAACATTCTGAAGTTTACTTATTACAGACCATCCACTCTGCACTGTTACTGCTTATGGCTGAGTTTCTAACAGCTTCCAAATCTTAAATGCCCCCGTTTTTTATCAGGCCAGCTATGTAAGAAGGACCTGCAAGAAGCCTCTTTCTCCCTCTGAACCTACAGTCTTCACCTTCTTTTGTTTTTGCTGTTTGCCTTCAGACTTAGAAGATTTGGAGTGAGAAATGTGATTTATATATTTATTTAGAAGCCACTCTGAGCAACAGCACATTTACTAGCTGGGTTCATTTTTATGAATCTGATTCATTGCTTATTAAACCAATGGAAATCTTTCCATTGTTTTCAGCTGGTTCTGGCTCAGAACTGCTTGGTGCTTGACAGTATTTAGTAGGAGCTGAAAGATTTGAACTTCTAAATCATGCTATATTATGGTCTTCTGCCATGCCTGTTTCTTAATTATATACATAATCCCAGTATTTGTTGCTGTGTATTTCTGGTTGAGCAGTTTCTGTTCAGTTAAATTTTCACAAGTACGGTGTTATGAAACAGTTAAACAAAATATCATCAATATTATATTTGTCAGAAAAGAGAAACTAAATATTGAGATCAGTTTTATCCATTCATTAGTTTATGGACACCAAGTCCTTTGAGGAATGTCACAAATTCCCTTGCTGCCTCTCAGTGCTAGATTTAGCATTTGGATCTTTGATTTAATGGAAAGATACATTAAAAACTGATACAGTCAGACAGATCCCAGTGGGGTGTACATCTATGTCGGCTTTTACGTCACGGTTCTTTCAGCCAAGATTTGGCAGGAGGTTATTTTATCCAAAAGTTGTTCTGGAATGTGCCATGCACTTTTCACAAGCATGCAGTGTCTGTTCACGTGAGAGCAGACGCAGTGCTCAGCCTGCCCCGCTCGGCTCTCCCTGTGTGTGCACCTGAGAGGTGCTCACGGCCCTGGGATGTCACCCTCCAGCTCCTTTGGGCTGTGCCAGAGGGGCTCTGCAGGAGCCAAAATCGTCCAGAGAGCCCTGGCAATTCCCACAGCTGGGATGTGCTGTGAAACTGTTCGCGTTTTTAGCAAAGTTCAGTGTGATCGTGTTTTATTCTTTTATATTGACTTTCTAAATATATTCCAGTAGCTGTCATTTCCCTCAGGAACCTTTACTGAATCCATGGATTTAGAGTTACTACTATAACATATTACAGGACAATTAATTTGTAAGCACTGTAACCTGTCCTAGAAAGCAGATTCTGAGAGGAATACTTTTATCCTTATAATTTAATGTATCGTGTAATGAAAACTAATCTATGTAGTTCAAATTCAGACATTAAAACAAGTTAAAAGGGTCAGTATATACAATAAATTTCCCTTTGCCAATTTACTCAGTTAATTTAGACATTGCCTTTTCACTTAACTCATTAAAACTTTCTTGCCAAGTTTACTTATCTGTGTTAAGGGTACAATTAATATTATAATTTTTAATTATCCACTTGGTTTTATCAGAGCCAAAGTGTTTCCTTAAGTGTGAATATCAAAATAGAGCCTATATTTTTTAAGAAAATGAAGCACTACAATTTCACTAATTCCATAATAACACAAATATTTGTGTATCTTTTTCCTTACTGTTTATACATCAATAGTTGTGTTGTTTTGTTTTATTTTATAACCTTAGCATAATATACTACTGAAAGCTATATTTTGTACTACTTAATTCTGTACCACTCATTCTGATTTATGGCATCATTTTGTTTCCAGCTCACTCCTTATCTTCAAAAGGCTTGATCCAAAACTCATCAAATTCAGAGGAATAGATCCCAGTGGGCTTTGGATTAGACTAGTAGGGTGAAATTGTGGACTTCATGAAGTTTGCATTACATGTGCAGATATGCAGTACTGAGATTACTTGATAGATTTCTAATTCAGCTTCTTCTATTTAGGAGCAAGTTCTTGAGAATCCTGGTCATGCACTTGAAATTTAAGAGACCATTTTAGTTGCATATATTCATCCATTTTCTTACTATGACATTTGAGAATACATTTATTTGCCAGTTTGATTTTATCATCATTATGGAGGGCTCATGTTTCTAATTTCTCCTACAGTCTCTTGAATTGTTAATGTTAACTCCTACTGAACCCAGTCTTGTTTCCTAACAGAGGGATGCCATTCTGAACTGGTATTGATGCTGAGCTTTTAAAAATATTTTCTTCAGGAATGACAGGTTTGCAAGTCATAATAAAGGACAGCTCGTCATAAAAGTATAGAAAGGAATTAATGCAGAAGACACCTGGTAAATAATATTGCAACGTATTTATCTTGTTATTTCTTAGTTATAGATGTACAGAGTGATAGATACAGAATTATGAAATTGATTTAAGTTCTTCAGTGAGGCAGAAGCTGTTTTGTCATCTTCAGTGCTCTTGCTTTTCTTTTTCACCTGACATTGTTAAATTGCAACACCCTGGACATATCTTCCATTATATACCAGCTAGAACATTCCTGGGTTTGCCATTAACTTGATAATTCCTACTATTCTGTCTGGCTATGTATATAGACTGCTGCACATGAGATCCATTTTATTAAATAAATACAGAGGGAGTGTGTTAATATGAAATGATTGTAGCAGATACCAGTAGATAATCATGTGTGCTAAGAGCTACCTCAAAATGCATTTGTGATATATGGCTGTGCTGCCTGATCCATGGCTATTGTGCAGCTGATTAGCTGTGGTGAGGAATTACTCATTCCCTTGTATTAACTACACTGTTTAACTACACTGGTTCCACCAATCAGTATGAAGTATGCCAACTTTGTTTAGCCTGTGCACTTGTGCAATGATGAACAAGTAATGCATAAAACAAACCCTCCTACCTAATCAAACATTCCTCAGAGATTTCAAAACAGAAACAAAGGGTAAATCCATTCCTAGATTATAATGGTAAAACAAACTAAAGTTTGACATATGTATATGGAAACTATGAACACATGATATGAATATTTTTTAAGCAACAACATGTTTGAATTATTAATAAATGCAAAAAATATGTTTTAACACAAAATGGAACAATTGGAAGGATATATTTCTTCAGAAGCACAAGGATCAGGAAAGATCTCAATTGAATATAAACACTTTCCCCCCCACCCTTGCTCTCCATTTTAGCTTTTTCAAATGTCTGTCTCATGGTTGTAGTTGGGAGAAGTTTCCTTTTTTCATCCCTTAGCCTGCAGTACAATCTTCATTCTCCAAGTGTATAATAAATGAAGTTTGTTAACCCTCAGGGTGTGAAACCCATTTTTCTCTTCTTGTCCTAGAGTGTTAGGTGTTGAGGACAGCTGATGAGCAATCCTTTAGGAAGGACTGCAGAGCTATCCAGGAAAGGGCTTATGTTTAATTTTGCCATATATCCTGGTTTCCAGGTTATTTGATTTTAAGATAATTAATGGATCTCTTCATGGGTATATTTTTTCCTAGTCATCAAGAAAGCTCAAAATATTTTATAAGAGTGATTTTATTGGAGAGCAGTAAATATTGATGGAAGGAGATACCAGAAAGTTCAGGGAGTTCTGGACTTTATTTCCCCTTGCCATTAGATGTGAACAAGCACAGTGCTTGTAGATTTGAGGGAGACTGTGATGAGAGACCACTGTAGGCATTTTCACTGGTGACTACACATTAGTTAGAGGCTTTCATTCTGCCCCTCCCTACAATTCTTATTGGATTTTGTGGCTACTGGGTGAACAGATAAAGCACAAAATACTCACCAGTAGAAATGCCATGTATAAATAAAATCCTAAACTGAAACCATCATAAGCATTTCAAAGTCAAGACAACAGTGTCTTTAACATTAATCCCTTAGGGGAAACAGTGTGAGGGAGCAACAATGCCAGCTTCAACTTTGAATTCCCAGTGGTGCATTGGCATGTACCCCAACTTTAACATTAATCAGAAGCTTCTCTGCATTTCATCTCCTCATTTGCAAAAAAATCTTTGCTGAAAGGTTATATAAAACTCATTATTTACCTGAGTGACCAGAAAGGCTCTCATTCCAAGCTCTCGGGTGAATGCTTATTTATAGTTTTTTAATAGGCATTCATTACCTGATGGATTGGAAAGACTCTTTTTGAACCAGTTCCTGTCTATTGGTTAAATACAGATTGATAACTTTTTCTTAAAAAGGTTATTATTAACCAGATAAGCTCATCACCTTTGGATTTCTAAAGCGGTGATTAGTTTTAGCTTCCAAGGTTTTATTCAAGATTTTCACTGGTGTAACTTGAATTTTGCCCAGTGGGCCATATTCTGGAAATTAATTGCAGTAGTGCAATGCTTGCAAAACCCTGACTGCAGCAGTAACATAAGCCTGTTTGCACAAAGAAATACCTCAAACCTGTATTGCTGCTCACATATTGGGTAGTCCAAGCACAGGGCATAGAGGAGGTAAAAGGGTGCAGCCCATTTTAAAATTCCTGTGAGCTTGGTTGGAAACACATTGTTAGGCATATTTTGATGCCTAAAAAGACATAACAAGTCCTATTCACACCTCTGTGCAATTTGCACAGTCTTTGAGCTTCACTGATTTTGCTTGGTGTATCATTCAGCTTTTGGGGATTTGCTTCTAGCTTAAATTACTGTGGAAACAGAAAAAAAAACCCGCACAGTTTTTACAAATGCAGTTTGGCAGTGTGGGTGCAGAATCCCCATGCAGAATACCTCCACGGGTGGCTCTCAGTGGCTGCCATCCTTTGTGAATTGAGATTTACCCCATCTCAGCTGTTCCTCCCTTGTCAGTGCCACAGGCAATGCTCCCTTGGCACAGCTCCACAGGCAGGCAGCTCCAGCTCCTCACCCACCTCTGCAGCTGTTAGCACATCTGTGGGGCTTCAGAGAGACAAGTCCTGGCTGAAGAGGTGTGAAACAACACTGCCATACACGCTCATGCCTTGTGATCCTTGAGGGCTCTTCCAGGGTCTAACTTGTGCCTGAAAATGATGCTCTCCAACAGCATCGGTTGGTGCTTAAATCCAACATAAGGATGAAATGGAATGATAAGAAAAAAGAGCCCTTAATTTGCAATGTTCCTGGAAAATGGGTAGGCTGTTTGAATTCTCTGGGGTTTCCTTTAATTCCTAACATACTTGATAATTTCAAGCCTTGTTTGCTTGTGTTTTATATTTCTAATTTGCAGGGCATAAGGATATCTGTCTTTGCTTCTGTCCTTTTCACGGTCCAATTTTCTTTCATCCTTAAATTTTTAAGTTGGATATTTCCATCCTGTTCACCCTATTTTCCCCTCCGTGGGGTAAATGTCTGTCACTAGAAGGAATCTTGAACACTCATTGGAGAGAACTATCCTTTCTCAGCTGTTCGGGCAGAGTAAGATTTCAACCACCTCAGACAATTGCTACATTTTGGTGTTACTTTCCAGTTGTTTCAGAGAGGGTTTTCCTTCAAATGCCTCTAATTATGCAAAGATGCTTTCCACAAAATAAAAAAAAAAAACCAAACTCAAGTTTCTTATGTAAAATCAAATAGTATCTGGAAAAAACCCTTTTGGGTTAAGTGAGAAAATTGAAAATAAATACCTGAAGCCTTAAAGCCCCTTGAGCTTAACAGAAAGGAAATTATAAAGGTCAGAGTGTTGGTGTTCTTTGACATCACCTCTGCTGCTGTAAAACTTTGGTGGAAATGCTTATGCTAACTATTCATCATATTACTTTTTTGGAAACCAGTTTCCCATTTGGTTAAGAAATCCTTAAAATTCTGTTTAAAATAATGTAATCAAACCCAATTATACAGTTTGCCTCCCTCTGCTGGCTGTGCAGACAGTGTTAGTTGGCTTCTAGTGTGACCCTCTCATTCTAAGCCAGCAGGTTGATTATAGCAGTCTTCATTTCCAGGTGGGTGAGCAGCTATATATGAACAGTGTTATGGAAACAGGAAATTTTTAAAGCCACGAGTCTTTATTTTTGAGTCTTTAAATTATTATAAACATGTTTTTTTTATTAAAGAAGGTCCCTCTAACCTCTCCTGAACTCATATTCTGGACTGGCTTAGGTGAGGACAGGAGAGTCATGTGCAATTTCTTTGAAGAAAGGCCAGGTACTGAGGTACAGCAACAATATTTTGGCAGGAAAATGGCAAATCAAATCCAACTGTCCAAGAGGGCTAGATATGAGCAGAGCTGAACAAATCTTTGTGTGTACACACATCATTCAGGTGCTTTGCATTACACAGAGAGCTCTCCACTTCATCAGTTTTCAGATGTTCTGCTCTGTACTGGTGTCACTCTGTATTGATGTACATTTTTCACATACATATCATAGCCAGCTCTGTCCTTTGTCCTGCTCCCAGAGTCTCTGTAATTCTCCAGGGATGTTGCCTAAATCACTTTCAAGTGTCCAAGTCTAGTCCCTGTGAGGATGTGAAATAGTCCTCTTTGTTTTATTAGCACTCTCAGAAAGCAGCCCTGAAAGAGAACCTATGACACAGTACAGTGGACCCTCCCTAATGACAAAACCAGGGATATAATTTTCTCCTCCAGGAAGTTATTTTTCATATTCTTGGGCATCAGATTAAGTAGAAATTTTGGTCCTGTGTCTGTACCTTGACACCCAGAGTGACTCTTTCAAGGGGCAGGTGCCGTGGTAGATAGAACAAACAAAAAGAGAGAAGTGTCATTTTCATTAAAGCTATTTAGGGGAAAATTAAAAAAAAAAAAATAAAAAGGAGACACGAGTATTATTATTTAGAATTGGTAAAAACAACTCTTGGAAGCAAAGCAACAACACTGAACTTCCATTCCAGCTTTCCTCTGGGAGTCTGTACCACACCATGCTCTCCTGGGCTGTGCTGAGACCATCCTGTGCACTGACTGCAGCTGCAGCTGCGCCCACTGCTCCCAGTGCTCCCAGTGCTCCCAGTGCTCCCCAGTGCTCCCACTGCTCCCCAGTGCTCCCACTGCTCCCAGTGCTCCCCAGTGCTCCTAGTGCTCCCCACTGCTCCCAGTGCTCCGCAGTGCTCCCAGTGCTCCCCACTGCTCCCAGTGCTCCCACTGCTCCCAGTGCTCCCCAGTGCTCCCAGTGCTCCCCACTGCTCCCAGTGCTCCCACTGCTCCCAGTGCTCCCCAGTGCTCCCACTGCTCCCCAGTGCTCCCAGTGCTCCCAGTGCTCCCCACTGCTCCCAGTGCTCCCACTGCTCCCAGTGCTCCCCAGTGCTCCCACTGCTCCCCAGTGCTCCCAGTGCTCCCCCGTGCTCCCAGTGCTCCTCACTGCTCCCAGTGCTCCCCAGTGCTCCCAGTGCTCCTCACTGCTCCCCAGTGCTCCCACTGCTCCCAGTGCTCCCCACTGCTCCCCAGTGCTCCCAGTGCTCCCACTGCTCCCAGTGCTCCCCAGTGCTCCCCAGTGCTCCCAGTGCTCCCACTGCTCCCCAGTGCTCCCAGTGCTCCCACTGCTCCCACTGCTCCCAGTGCTCCCAGTGCTCCCACTGCTCCCCAGTGCTCCCAGTGCTCCCAGTGCTCCCACTGCTCCCCACTGCTCCCCACTGCTCGCACTGCTCCCACTGCTCCCACTGCTCCCCACTGCTCCCACTGCTCCCCACTGCTCCCATTGTTCCCAGTGCTCCCAGTGCTCCCCACTGCTCCCCAGTGCTCCCAGTGCTCCCACTGCTCCCAGTGCTCCCCAGTGCTCCCAGTGCTCCCACTGCTCCCCAGTGCTCCCAGTGCTCCCCAGTGCTCCCACTGCTCCCAGTGCTCCCAGTGCTCCCAGTGCTCCCACTGCTCCCCAGTGCCCCCACTGCTCCCACTGCTCCCACTGCTCCCACTGTTCCCCAGTGCTCCCACTGCTCCCAGTGCTCCCAGTGCTCCCAGTGCTCCCACTGCTCCCACTGCTCCCCAGTGCTCCCACTGCTCCCAGTGCTCCCAGTGCTCCCAGTGCTCCCACTGCTCCCAGTGCTCCCAGTGCTCCCAGTGCTCCCAGTGCTCCCACTGCTCCCACTGCTCCCACTGCTCCCCACTGCTCCCAGCGCTCCCAGTGCCCCTGCCGTGTGTGGGCCCCTCTGCAGCTCGCTGTGCCCTGCTGCCCGTGCTGGACACTGCACACCCAGGGCCGATGGAGGGGAGCCCGTGGGCTGCCACAGTGAGCTGAGTAGCTGGTGTTTGTGGTACACCAAACCACTGGGCATAAATCACATCTCTTCAGACATGAACAGCCTCGCCACTTCATAGGAGCCCTGTGATTATTATTAGTTCGACAAGAGCCTGTTCTGCCCCCTGGGATGGCAGCCCTGGGGTGGGTGTGAGCAGGAAGGGGGGCCACGCTGGCTGTGCCACCAGGGTGTCTCTGGCCAGCTGTGGGTGAGCTCTGCCCTGCCCTCGGGCTCCCAGCCCTTTCCCACCCTGGCCGTGTTTTCTGGCTGCCATAACCACTAGGCTCTGCTGCCAGGGACAGCCCTGGTGCTGGCACGCCAGGGCCCAGCTGGACCCATCTTTGAGTCCACCTCACACAGCCCAGCCTGCACTGGACCCCTGAGGGGAGATGCCTTCACTCGAATCCCGTGGGAAAACCTCCCCCAAAATGGCTTGTGGTCTGCCAGGGTTCTCCAGATCCTCCCAAAACATCCCAGGCTTTCTTCAACCTCAGACACCAACCCAGTGGAGACAAGGTACTTCTGTGCAGGCACTGGCACCCACCCAAGTGGCTGAACATGAGGCCATACAGCTCAGGGACACCTTTGCTGTGTCCCCCAAAGGGCAGGAGGTGTTCCCCACTGGCAGCACAGAGCTCCCTGCCAGGTAAGTGATGCACCTTGCACATGGGCCAGATGGTGAAGGGAAAAGGTATCATGCCCTTAATTGCTGTAACACAGGGCTTGAACTGTGAAAGCACAGCTTAAAAGGTAAGACACCAACTTTTCAGCACATCCTTAAAATGTAGCTTTTCCCTCTGAATAAATCTGCAAATTTTCTGACAGCACAACAGCTTAAACAAGGTGGTGTCTGGCAATGGAGGAGGTTCTGGGAGGGCAGCTGTGAACCAGGATGGAGGCACAGGAAGCACAGGGGACTGCATGCAACTGGCAGAGGAGAGGGAGCACTGGGATGGAACAGGATCTGGCAAAGCAACATGCTGGGAATACTGGTGTTCATCAGTAAGCAAAAGTGACCAATGCTAGGATGAGCACAAAGCTGTAGTCATTAGATGTCTAGGGTTTGCTGTGATCTTAGGGACCAGGGTGGAAAGAAATGGGAAAAGTTTAAGGAAACTGTTGAAAAGTAAGATACTGTTTAGAATACTTGTTGAGATAGAAGAAATGCTTACCCAAAAAAATATTGTGGAGTCTTACGTCAGAGGTAAGATCTCACCATCTCTTTTAAATAACTCCTGAAGAGCTCTGACACAGAATAGGCTCAATGTGAATTTGTTACAAGAGCTAAGTCAGTGGTAATGCACTTTAAGTTGAAGTTCAGCTATTCTTTTGGATATCTTTCCCAGCACTATCTCCTCTTGATCAACCATAATTCCTGGTGATTACAGCTGGAGAAGGAGACCTGCTATACCAATTCCACATAAATTTAAATGTCAAAGTTTAAATCCTGGAGCAACAGTTGTCTCCTGATCTTCTACATTGTGCTTGTACTGAGACTTACTGCAGATTTCACTCTTGCTCTCTCAGAGGGTGTGGGAACCCCTGTTGTGCTGAATGGAAGATGGGCACAGAAGTATGTCCTGCACAGGTTTATAAATGCTGTGCCTTTATTCTGGAAGCAGAATTTGCTCAATTCCACTAGGTGGATCTATTGAGAACATTGTTCATTCTTTAATGTAAAAAGTGTCTTTCACTTAAGAAGAAAAAAATATAAATTCTTTATTACCTCTTTACTCAGCTCCTTATGTTCTAAAAAACCACAAAAGTGATCATCTTTATCCACAGAAAGCTCTAAAGCCATGTATGAGTCTGTCAGTCCATAATACATTGAAGTACTTTTTCTCTTCATTGCAGTTTTGCCTTTATTTTGCAAAGGAAATGAGTCAGTGCTGTGAGAGGGAGATGCACCTCCACCGTGACCTGGCTTTAGATGCTGCTTCTATTGCATTTCTTCATGATGTCCATTTTGTACTCTCATTTGATCCTTTCCTTGTGGCTGTGATTTGATGAATTTTTGCAATGAATGACTTTATCACAAAAAGTGGCCAACATAGGCTCCCGATTTTAGTGTCTGCTTTTAGCTGACCCATGCAAGTTGTCTGTAATGCCAGGCTCAATGATAGTTGACTACTATATTGAGGATATGGATTTATCTCCTAAAAATGCCCAACTTTTTACAGATTCTGATTATCTTGACCCTGTGATGATGGTGAGTACAATCTTGGTTGATAGAATCTATAAAGAGATATTTATTTTGGTCATGGCTCCTGGGAAATAGACAGCCTGCTCTCAAGCGGGTTCTGCCTCTACTCTCTTTTGAAAGCTGGGACCTCAGAGTCCCTTTACCAAGAAGCTTTCTCAGAATCTGTGCCACTGGGAAAACTTCCATCTACCTTGTCAGCTTGCTGGGGTTCTGCCCAGGAAACCTCTGTGTTTGCAACAGGGATTTCAAAATGCTTTTCCCATTTTCCCTGTGAGAGTGTTTTATTTATGTCTTCTTGAACCATGCTTCAGCAACTTTCTTGCTGGCTGACTTGTGTTTTCACTGGCTCAGACTGCCATGTAGATCGCACCACCTGTTCCACAGTTTGCTGAAACATTTAGTGCAAGTTTTCTGAAATGCTTTATCTGAAGTCCCTGCTATTGGATGATTTCTTTTATGTGCCTTTCCTTATCAATATTAAAGACCTGATGTTCTGTTCTTCCTTGGAGAAGAGACCCCCTCCTAAAGGCATTAAGCTTTCAATGGGCTTCTTCAGCCTTTGTTGAAAGAATGCCCAGTTGCTTATCACCTCTCTTTAGGAAGAAAATGCTGATCACACTTTTTAAGAACAAAGGCAGGATTATTCCATGGTCCTTCCTTATAAAGCAAAGAACCTATAATTATTTAAATATATAAAGCTAATATTTCTCCCCCACACATTGTGTAAATCATTGTATGACCAGTTGTCTTTTGCTACTGTCTTTTGCTTTCCTGTACAAAGTCTCAAAATACTCCTCTGACCTGGACTTTTGTTGGACTCATCAAACTTGAGGAGATTTGGGATATTCTCCCCTCTTATGTCCATCTGTCTGAAATGAGATCTTCCAGAAGGCTGTCATTCCACAAAGGTAGAAATCATGGTGAAAGATAATGTTTCCTGGAACTAAGCTTTCATTTTAAAAGTTTGACAAGTCTGTAGCTGATAGCTTTTCCTCCCTGAGAAGGTGCCCACTGTGCTCTAAGGCAGTGCAAGAGCCTTGCAGAGCAGGGCACACAATGTACATCTCCTGATCTTTCCCTCTGTCCTCTGTATACAGAGCTTTTATCTTGTTTTGAAGAGGCAGAGTATTCCTGCCCACTCATGGAGGAGGCACAGAAAGGAATACAACCAACCAAAGAAGATGGAGAAGCAGCTAAGGACAGTTGAGAGCACATAAAGTCTTTGAAGGGAAAAGACCTTTTCCTGGATGTAATAAAAGGATAAATGAACAGCACTGAAAAATGGGGAGAAACAGGAAGGAATATGGGGGGATCTACAGAAGTGCTGGTGGTGCCTGAGAATACTCTGAATTCAGAGACATATTGGAGCAAACTATCCCTGAGCTCAAATCTGAGATTTTCTGAATGCCAGCTAACCAGTATTCATTGCTTAGGTGCTAGAGCCTGTCACTGTGTCAATAAAATGAGGAGATCTCTTGTCCAGCATGCACTGAGTTCATGGATCTACAGTGTCTCTTCATGGTCCACTTGGGCCATCCCAGCCCAAATAATGATGTCTGTGAGGTGCTGAAGACAGTTTGATCAGTCTCAGTAAGAGAATCCTCCCTTGACAGCACCTCTACCTGCAGGTAGTAGCCCTGCTCTTCTAGATTTTGAGAAGAGCTTGACATTTTCTTCCTGTAGATTTGAGCTAGAGGATCAACTGGACCATCCAACAGACTTTAAAAAAAAAAAAAGAAAAAAAAAAGTAAACTTGATTGATGATTCACCAGTGTTGGACTACTGCTCTGCCCTCATCTCAGTGAGGGTTTAGTACCTAATCTCAGTTTCCTGGGAGATGGTTCTTAATCTTTGTCCACTTGAAAGTTTCTGGAGGGAAATTCTTTTTCCCTCCAGAACAGAAAGAGAAGAAATATTTGAATTTCTGCAAAGATCAGAGTCAAAGCCCTCATGTTCATGCTTGTTTTCACTCAAGTTGTTGTTTCTAAATGAGCATCATGCACTTACTCCAGAGGAACAGGAAATCCCAGTTAGATGTCTCAAGCTCCTCTGCTGTCAGTTGCTGTTTCACCTATCTCTAGTCAATATTCTTATCTTTGTCTCAGGAAAAAGAACCATGGGGTTTTCCTGAGTTCTCATTTCTTCTGTAACTCTTTGTGCAGTACTCTGAAATCTCCTGTCTGTTGCTGATTCCAGGTACTTGATTTGGCCCCTGCCTCTGAAATGCCATCCCCTCCTATGTGGTTTGTTTTATGTAGCCCTAGGTCATGGAAATCCTAAGGTGAAATCTGATATTTTTTAAAAAAGGTATAGCTCATTCTTTTATGAGACTGCTAATAATGTTCAGCCTTGACAGGGTTAAAAGGCAACATCCATTTCCCCATTATCTTGTTTAAAAAGTGCCTTTTTTAAAGTCCATATGGCGACTTCCTTTCGACCTGCTTTCCCATCCTCGTCTCTTTGTCAGGGCTGTCACTTATAAAGAATCACTTGACTTACAATAACAAGTTCAAAAGAAGACAGAATATAATCAGTTGATCCACGAAGAATTGAAATAAAGAACACCCCCACTGCTCCAGTTATCATTCCCATAGAGATAGTGATATTATTGATGTGATTGCTATGCTAATTTCTATAGAAAAAACTTGTATTTTGGAATTTGTTCAAAGAGAATTTCAGACACATCAAATTGGAAAATGCAGAGTGAATTCCTAAACTTTTTCGTATAGGCATGGGAATCTTTTTTTTTTTTTTTTTTTAAACGTTGAATAGCTCTGAACAACTATTTATAAACTTAATTTCAAATACCAATTGGAAAAATGTCACTAATTTTTCAGTTATTATAGAAAGTTATGCACTGTAGTTCTAGGGAAAAAAAAGTCCTATTGTACCTTTAGGGTTATTAATATCGCCCCCATAACCTGTACAAGTGGGATTGGACCACAGACTTCAGAAACAGAGGCTAGGGATTATAAAAGATGGGCACGTTTAAGTCCAGTGTTTAGGAAGAGCTAATTAATCTATACCCCTTCCTCTGCAATTCCATAGTCCCTCTGGGAATTGCCACAAACATAAACTTTTTTTTTTTTTCTCGTGGATTCCTATTTTAACTAGAAGGTTTCAGCTTGTGATGTTATGCTTTTTATGTAGTAAACTGATTTAAAATGTATGCCAGTCATCTTCAGGGAACTCATTTCAGTCAAGATGAAACTAGTCTTACCTGAATCAATGTTTTAAGTGTCCCTGTGGCTCGGCATTTTGAATAATCAATCTGTCTCCATCGCTTCTTAATCATGCGCATCACAGTCTTTTTTATTTGTCAACCCTTTCGGATCCTGGTTTTTTGTTATTAACATGCCCCTAATGTCACATGCAAGCCTTTTCTTTAAAACAAGCTGCTCATTGGTGTATTTTGATACTTTTTATTATTACTAAATCTTTTTTCCCATAATTACACCACAATCATTATATAATCCCATAACAAAGAGTCTATTGAGGCACCATGCTTTTGTCAACTATGGGACACAGAATCCATAATTGCATTATTCAGCTTCTCCCCCCCCCCCTTCTGCTTTGTAGAAACACAACCTATTTCACCAGTCACATTTGCACCTTGTTTGCTTGGTTATATATTATTTACTAAATCGTTGCCCTGCGGATAAACCGTGTAAAGTTGCTTTAAAAAAGTTATTTGTTTGATAATTAAGTCCTGAAAACCCATCGTTTAATGATTATTCCGAACCCATAAGGCAGAGAACCTCCATGACGTTTTTCTCTAAGTTTAATTACCGTATGCTAATTTCCTTGCCTACTACGTGATTAATTAAAATCATATTTTCATAATCATTTGGCACTAGTATTGTTTTAGAATTATCATGATCCCCTAAATAGTGTATGTAAATAAAGTCGGCTCTAATGGAAAGAATCAAAATGCAACGCTGAGGACCTTTATGTGTTTGTATGCATGCGATTGGCAACATAACTGGCTTATTTACATTAAATACGCCACAAGGTTACAGTGCAGATCAACGTCACTTTATCGCTGATTACTTCTCTTAAACGCCGGAGCGGTGACTGATGCTCCGGTCCCCCTGTCCGCCAAGGTTTCCCCGGGAGTTTTTTTTTTTTAGGAGAAACAGACTTTGCATAGTTTCGGGAGCAGGTAAGAAGGGCGCTTTGTGGAGCCCGGCGCTGCCCCCGGGGGCTCGGCGGGGCTGGCGGGGCGCGGGCAGGGCCGGCGGGCGCGGGCGCGGGGGCTGCGCGGGCGCGGGGGCTGCGCGGGGCGCGGGCAGCGGCGCTGGCCGGGGGGCTGCGGAGCGGCGCGGGCTCCTCGGGGTGTTTACACGCGCTCAAGGTCACGACCAAGCTGCGCCGTGTTAAATGGTTTCTTAGTTGCTAGACAGGGAGAAAAAATGGACGATCACAGACCATTCTTTGTAGATTATTATATCAAGGGTTCAGCTTTTGGCTCATCAAAGCTAAATGCCGCAAGACCTATCTAGTTGCTGTGAATTATGCCAAGACGACAATGGAGTGCTTTTTTAATGGTACAATGCATTTCACCTACCAGATAGGGGGAGTCCACGCTGAGAGATGGGGATGTCTTGTGATGTTGGGTGATCAGTATCAATGAAGGGGGTTATTCTGAAAAGAGACAGATTAAAATAAAGCGCTCTTTGCTCGGGATGTGCTGGAAGCAGTTGGGAGGGCTACCCGGAGCGGGCGGCCGCGGCAGCCCCGCGCCGCACTTTTCCCCCTCCGCACAAGAAAATGATCAAGTCAATCATGTGGACATGCTTCATTATTCATTGAACACAATCTTTTACAACGCTCCGTTTACGTGCGGGAGTTTCTTCTACGCTTTGCTTTAAATTTTAAGGTAAGAAAGACAAAGGTAAAAAGGGGGTTTTTGAGGATCCGGGAGGCTCCCGTGAGCCATCAAAGAGGCTCCAAAGTCAGTCCGGAGTATGTTTTTGGTTTTTATTTCTTTTTAATCATCGCAATGGGCCCTGCGTTTTCCACCGTGATTAAAAAAATACAGTATAATTAAATATCCATAGCAGTGACGTTTGCAAGCAGGGCTGTCAGGGGAAAAGCAGAAAATAATGAAAGGAGCGGAGAAGCCATTGAATGGCGCTATAGAACTTAGCCTGAAGAAAACCCTACGTTTTTCCTCTTTCTCTCTCGTTTCTTTTAAAACCGTTACTTTACAAAAAAGGAGCGGGCGGGCGAGGCGAGGGGAGGCGAGTGCCGGCGGCGGCCGCGGCGCTGCCCAGGGGCCGCCCGCCCGCCGGCCCCAGCCCGCACCGACCCTGCCCTTAACTTGCCCAGAAACTTTTTGTTTTAAAGGGTTGCTGCGGAGCAAACTTTGCTGAAGTGACTTTAAACGCGGGCCCCCCTTTCCTCCCTCCCTCCCCCGTTAGGATCCCAGCTAATCGTAGTGTAATTTGTAAACTCCCCCCCTCTTTTTTTTTTTTTTTTTTTTTAATCAAAGTTAGCTGATGCATACCATGTGTCAAACTTGTGAGATTCAAGTGCCTAAGAGACCTGCCATTTTGTGCTCTAATCGACCTCTTATGAATAGGAGCCGTGCATAATGCTGCGAGGAGCGTTGTGACATTCAAGTAGGCACTAAATGTCAGGCCAGGTCTCAGCCCTTTCGGGGGGAGCGGAGCGCGCCCGGCGGCGCTGCGGGGAGCGGGGAGGCACCTGCCAGCCCGCCGCCGGGGCTTTTGTCAGCGCCCGGAGAAAGTAACAGGTTAAGGAGGAAACTTAAATGGCAATCCCCGGCGGGGAGGGGGGAGCATCACCTTGCCGTGCGCGGAGGGCCGCGGGGGCGCCGCTCCCTGCGCGGGGCAGCGGCCTCGCTCTGCGGCGCGGGGGCTGCGCGGGAGGCGGGGGGGCACCGCGCCGGCGGCGGGATTAGCGGCAGGGGGGGAGGAAGGAGAGATTCTTTGATGCTGTGTAGGAAAGAATCCAGATTTTAATGCGCCCATCTGTTGCAGTTTTGCAAATAATTAATATATATGTGTGTATGTGTGTGTGTGAGAGAGAGAGAGGGGTTGGGGGAGCGCTGCCGCCTGTGAACTTCAACGCAAAATAAAAGGTCGCGAAGATTTATGCTGTTTATCGGAGGGTCCGCGGCTCCCGCGGGGCGGCTCGCACGGGCTCCATCCGAAAAGTTAGTTGCCGGCGTGCCCCGGCGCGGCGGCGGGGCCGGGGGCACGGTCCGGCCGCGGGTGCCGGCGCCCGGGGCGGGCGCGGCGGGGAGGGCTCCGGCCGCCGCCTGCCTGCGCGGCGGGCATTGTTTCGGGGTGCGTGCGGCGGATGTGGCCGTGGCTGATACAGTGTCGAGGCGGGGACGTGATTTGTCAGATCGCTCCGTTGGCGCTGGAGCGGCCGCCGGGCCGGGCCGGGCAGCGGCGGTGCGGTGCGGTGCGGTGCGGGCGCGGCGCTCCGCGGGCGCGGGGCAGGGGCGGGCGCGGGGCGCGGCTGCCCGGCCGCCCGCGGCGGGAGCGCTCCGCGGGGCTGTGCATTCCCTCGCCGCCCCCCGCCCCCCCGTGCAGTTTAAAATAAATCCAACAGGGGCCGTGTTTGCTGAGCTGATGTGCCCGGCTGATACAGATAGCGGCGGCTAGCCGCCCGCTTCTGTGGAAAAAGACTATTTTAAGTGTCATAATTAAGTTTAGAAGCCTTGTTTGGGCTCATTCACTGCTCGAAATAAAAAGGACTGTCTGCTTTTAGACCCTTTCTGAAGGGGTTGGCTAAGCGCCTCTGCACGTTCGCTTGGAGAAGAATGTTTTCTTTTCTAGTTTAATATTAGAAACTATATTTTTACTTGTTTAAACCGGATTTGATTTTTTGGAGATTTTTTTTTTCTCTCGTCCCCCCTTCCTATCGCTCAAATCTTTGTTCATTGTTCATTGACTGTGGAAGGCTGCTTAAATGTACGGAGAGAGGGGGGAGGCCCCCTCGGTGGTTTGATGTTGAAATAGTAAACCTGAATGAGGAGGGTGGCTGGAAAAGTGGACATTGCAGCTTTAATTAACTTCAAGATGCTTCAGCGAGGACCAGAGCGTAGTAGTGACGTTGCCTCATAAATCTGTCCAGTACAGTGCGTTGCATTGAACTATTACAGTATCACCATCATATTGAATATTCACTACCTATCCGGGAGCAGATTTGCATAATTGGATCTTTTTTAAATGAAACTTGTTTGCAAAAACCCAAACAAAACCAAAAAAACAAAAGCCCAAGTGAAAACCGCGGCGATCTGCATGATTATAAAGGGTTCAAACATATCCGAAAAGTAAGTGACCTGCATAAGTACATCAATAGGTTAAGTGCAAATAAGATGAGAAGTGCTTCTGAAAGCTGTACATTCCCTATGTGGTCTCTTGGGTTATTTCTCAATAGCGGGATTTTTTTGTAGCCTCAGGGGTTTTAGGTTTTCTGTCTGCTTTCATAACTTTTTCCCTCACAGTTATACAAGGTGAGGCTTTTGTACCATGCCTGTGTACCTGTAGTGATATTTTTAAAGAAAATAGATTAGCAGTTTGTAATTTGTGCTGTTTGGCTTGTATAATTACGGCTACTGTGGAAGGGAAATGTGTATTGCTGTTACCTTTCTGGTCATCGAATAGATCATCGCTAAATATGTCAGAATATTCAAAGATTGTTTGTGTATGTGTTTGTGTATGCTTAAAAATCGACTAAGTTATCTAAGCTGTTACTTCTTAAATCAGAGAGGCAACTGGCTTTTTAATGTGTGTATACCCCCTCCCCCCCCCCCCCATTTGTCGGAGGATGAAGATGACTGAAGTAATTAAAAATACCAGCAATTTTTAGAGTGAATTTGTAGCTTCTGTGTAAACCCCGTCCCCTCCTAACCGAGTGGCTTGCTTGCAATATTGCAGTTTTGGATCGGGCAGGTTTAGAAGTATTTTGTAAAATCAGATGCTGGTGTTTCAGATGCTGCGAGGGAAAGTTGTGGAGGGAAGGCAGCTGAGGGCTGGAAGTTGCCTGGTGGGGAAGGGGAGCAGCCATCGGTGGGGCGAGCCGGGCAGGAGCGCAAAGTCTGCGTGCAGCCCAAGCCTTGCCCCGGCTCTCCCCCCTCGCCCAAGGCTGCTTTAGTTATGATGTCATTCTGATAGTGGAGAGCAAATGTCTCCTGATTCTACCATTAAACGCCTGGCTGATTTGCCTGATAATGATAGCATTGACGTCCTGCTCCTTGACAAATGCAAGCCCTATGAGCCCTATGAATTAACTTTTTTCCCATAGCTGGGAGCCAGCTAGCTTTACGACTCATGAATGTAGCAGCACTTCTGTGACAGATTACTTTGAACCTCCTCAATTCTGCAACAAACCCCCTACTCTAAACACCACTTCTGTTAGGCTGCTAGAAGACCCCTGCACAGTTTGGGCCTGATTTGCAGGGCTGCTGAGCATTCATCACTTCCACTGACTTCAGATGGAGTTGTGGGTGCTCAGCAGCTTTGAAAATCAGGCCCTGTGTTCAGTCAACAGATGATGTATTTTTTTTGTTTGGTCGGTTTTTATTTTTTTCTTCTTGTTATTGTTTTTTAAGTTAGACAGTTCGAGAGGGCTCTATGATTTCTAGTCATTATAAAAATATTTGTAAATAGCTTGAGTTGTTTGTCCTAGTCTGGTCTGTTTTACCCTTTCTGTTATCCTTTTTCTAAAATTTTATTTTCAATTAATCTTCTAGTGGATGTGCTGTTAATCTTCATAAGAAAAGAATCATAAATGAGTTGTTTAAAGTTTTCAGAATGCTGTAGAAGGAGAATGTTTCCAGTTTGGTACCAAGTACTGAGAGATTCGATTGCTGTTTCAGAACATGCACTAGATGAGAGTCAGTACAGTTGATAAACCCTGTGACTGGGTGCACTTTCTCATGTCTGCTCTATCTTCAGATTTTGCTCCTGACTCTGAATTTCTATCCCTGCAGGTAAATGAGATTTAGTATGATGAGGTTTTTAAAGTGCCAGTGACTTAAACTTTGTTTTCATGTGCTGTTACGATGATGACAATTAACAACTACAGATGTAAGAAAGGTCAGCCTCCCTGTTACTTTTGCAGGGAATGAACAGGAAGTATTTGCAGGCAAAAGCTGTGTTTTCCTGATTCCTGAAGATACAAGTGCTGGAAACACTGTATTAAAATTCTTTTGATAAATTGGCTATGTCTTTATTAACGGAAAAGAAGAAAAAAGAATTGTTCTGTGAGCTTTTCGACTTCTGAACGTATTTAAGCTCTAATACTCAGCAAGTTGTCTGGCACTGTCTTCACTGTAGACTTTTATATAATGAAGAGGCTGATTGTCATATTTTTGTCCATGCCAGAGGCCAATAACCCAACCCATTCATTATCAGAAGAGAGTAGCCTGTAAGTTGCAACATCAGTACCACTGTTTTGCTTGCAGCAATGAAGACAGTGCTGAGATCAGAAATTGTGATCTTCAGTACAGAAAGCTGACACATTAGGTTGTTTACCCACCATGAAGCCTTAGGTGACCAAAGAGATTTGAATTAGAACAGATGTAGAAAATCCACTAGTCCATTAAAATGGGCTGTGCTTATTCCCTGGGAAGCACAAGTTTCATCAAGTGTAGGAAAATCAGTAAGAAGTAATTTTTCCAAATGTTGATTTTTGCTTAAAGTTGACTTTAAATTGCACAGGTGTTTTTAGAGTGCCTTGACTGAAAAAAAAAAAAAGACATGATTTATATGAATTTTATGAAAATGGGAACTAAAGCCATAGATAGAGTTTTTTCTAGATTGAGAGTGGACAATTAAAGACTTTTAGTACTCTGATTTAGTGTACTTTAATAAGATGGTAAGCAAATCTAAATTTAAATCTCTGAATTTCTCTCAGATACATGAAGAGATGTATATTGGCTCTTCAAAATGCTAAAAACAGTATGATCTTGAAAAACTATTTTTCTGTTCTCTCTTTCATACCTTGCATTTCCCTGAGTTGCAAGCACTTTGGATTCAGGGAAAGACAGCACAGATGAAAAAATGGAATACATGCTCTTTCTTTTATAGAAACATGAATAAACATATTTCTGGCAACTGTAGATGGAAATCCAAATTTCTCTAGTGAAGAAACTCCAGGCACAGATATTCGTAGAAGAGGAAAAAAAGGATGAGCTATTGAAAGAAAATATGTAAAAGTAAAATAATTCTGATGCTTGACTGGCTGATCTCAGGGTTACTGTACAGCTGTGTGGTTCTAACTTCCAGTTGTGTGGCCAAATGCGGAGTATGAACTCTCTGGGACCAAGCCACTGATCAGAATCTGCCCTTGGCTAGAAACAGCAGAAAATTGTAATGATCCGATAGATGTTTAACGGGAAATAACCGAGGAGCGTCTGCCTAAATCGGAGTGGATCACAATAACTGCTATGACATTTTCACTCGTATTGGCAGGTTAAGCAGCGAAGCCAAGCACTGAGGGAGAGATTTGAAGCATCTTTTCAGGGGCAGCAGAGATCCAGATCAGGCAAGAGGCAGGGGAATAGGGTAGCAAGGGAGAATTTGGGTTGCCTCTGCCCAACTGTACCAAAGCTGTCACTAAATATGCTTCCAGAGGTAGGATTCTCCCTGTATTCTGAATTTGGCACCTTTCCCTTAAATTTAAATTTGCTCTAATTTTCAGGTGCATCTCACTAGATAACCAGATGCATCAAAAAGGCAAAAGAATTATAGAGGAGTAATTATAATTAGCCTAGTTGTCTGTGTTTTTTAAAAATTGTAAGACGGGTCCTTGAAAGTATTTTGAAGTCACTATTTTTTACAGTTCCTAATCTAAATACTCCATGTGAGATTGTTTTCTAAAGAGATGGGTTCATCGGGTCAAGTTGAACTATATTAAAGACAAACAATTTTGTTATAATCTGACTGTCTTTTAAACACAGATGAGGAAAACAGAACTAAAATAGCCACAGGAGCCTCAGTATCTGATCTTTCCTCCATTGTGCACTGCAGTATTTGAGACTCTCATAACTTAAAAGCAGAAATAGGTAATTCCTTACAAGTATTTGTCGTGTTATGGAGAAAGCAGCACTGCCGATCCTGGCAGGACATTAGCAGACAGATCTGCAGGTAGCAGTGCCTGAAAATAATGATGGTGGCTTCATTCCCATGGCATGGGGCAAGCAACAGAGCTTCTTGGGAGCAGCAGCTCATTTTTCTTGCATTAGCGGTGAAGTGCCCAGCTGCAGGAATCGCGGGCTCCCAGAGGGAGCGAGTGCTTGCCAGGAGGGTGGGAGCTGGTGAGGATTAGGCAGGGGTTATCCCAAGCAGGTACCACAGTGCCAGGGAAAGGCTGCTTGGGAAAATGTGGCCCTGTTTCAGTTTTGTGAAGAGGAAAAGCCAGAAAGGGAGAGAAAAAGGAAAGTATGACCTTCCACTCCCAAGAGGGGTGCAGGGGAGGTTGGTGGTAGGGGCCACTATGGGAACACCTGTGGCCACTGCTCTGCCTTGGGACAGCCTGGGATGTCCTGGGGAGTGTTCTTTGTCATCAGCCTTAGGAGGGTCAGGGTGCCATGGTGCAAAGGGGTACATGGCTGTCCTGATTCTTCCCTTTATCATAAGCTTGCTTCAGCCTTTATGTTAATTTTGTTATAGTTTCTTTATATCATTGAGGTGTTTATTTTTATTTTTTTCAATAAATGCTGTTAGAATATTTTCCTCCTTTTTTATGCCTTTGGGATATTCTGTCATGGTCACTGTTGCTCTTTGTGAGGAGGATGGGAGCCCTGTTGAGCTCATCAATGCTACAAAGGGGTTGCTATTAAGTACCACAGTCTACTCAGTCACAACAGGGCTATGTGTTGTTCTTCCTTCATCCTGGCCCCTGCTGATCTGGGAATCAGCCCTGGTAAGCCATGTTGTAGCTGTGTTAGGTTGCCAGCCTGGCATTAAATTTATTTTTCTGAATGGTGGCATGCAGTATTAATGTTGTTTTATTTCACTCTCATAAGTTGGCCTCCATAGATTTTGCAGACATTGTTACCATCAATCTCATCATTGGAATACCAGTGTTAGATACAGATAGATGAAGATAGGTCTTTTTAATCTAAAATTTAGAGAAACGTGGGCAAATAGGAAATTCAGACAGAATAACTTAATGTAAAGGACATATGGAATAAATTATCAGCAAGGGAAGGATAAATGAATTCAAGAGAAGCCTAGGTTTGTTTCTTGAGGAAGAGCATGTGAGAGTTTGGGTGAAGAAAGCACCCAAGGTGTGAAGTCAGGTTTCTATTAACAAAAGCTAACGTGGTGGGCTGGGTGTTCCTCCCCAAACATTTCTTTTGATAGCTCTGTATGGATGAGCTACACTTAATTTTCATGTGTGCTTCCTAACACTTGTTCCCTAGATCTTGTTTCTTCAGGGGTCCACAGAAATCTTAAAATATAGGATAGTGCAACATTTTAGTTTTGATAACAGTTTTACTCAAGGGAACAACATGACAATTTTCTTCTCTGGCATTAGTTTGTCATTGACAGGAGAAGTAGAGACTGATTTCTTCTCTAGTGGCCAAGGATTTTCGACAGGTGTGTGCCCTAGTTCAATCATATCAAAATATGAGATCATATCATATTTTGAAAAAAACCACTCAAGTATAGCTGCTCTCTCTCTCTTTCTTTTTCTTTTTTTTTTTTTTTTTTTAAATACTTTTATTTCTCCAAGGTTTGCATGAACACTGTTATGGGTTTCAGTCTATACTGGGACCTCTGAGGTTATTGAATGTTGAGGGTTGACTCAATGTTGGAAAGCAGCACTAATTTTGAAATTGCTGCCTCAAGTAACTTTTACCTTCATTTTGTTGGAATATATCTTGCATTTTGAAGAAAATTATGAATCTCTCTTCTCACAGGGAAGTGCATAACGTTTAGCAAAACTTTTATTGGTTTTGATGTGATTTCTAAGATCCAATTCTGCTTTTGTTATTTCAGTCTGGGTATGACTGAGTCAGTGGATAAAACTTCCCTTCCTTACCTGGTGAAACTCATGTGATTCTTAATTTCACTGTAAGTACAATGTGCAACTCCACTGTTTGCTGATCAAACTTCTCCTTTCATCATTTCACATACCAAAAGGAATCCAACTTTTCAAGTTAAAAAGAATTGCAAAGATTATAGGCAACCCAAAATTGAATCATGTGATAAAATGAGTATTTATTCACCTTTTTTAAGTAACTGCTCTTCATTGATTCACTGAGATTTTGCCATAGGAGTATCATTACTCCTATGGCTAATAAAATAACTAGTAGAAGTTAACCCAGTGTCATTATTAGTACCATAATACAGACTAAAAAAACCTCCACTGCTCTAACTACTCCTTTCTTTGGATTTTACCATAAAATGCTTCTTAAAATAGCTTGGCTATTTCAAAATTTGAAATATTCTTTACTGTTTTAAAGATCAAACATTCAAGCATCTTTCCTTTTTTTTTTTTGCTTGAACACACAAAGCTATATGCCTGTGCCTGCATAAATGGACATGCTATGAGATAAATGAGCAATAGGAAACCCACAACAACTTCTGGATTAGAATTTCAATCTTTTGTTTGTTTGGTAGTATCTTTGGCATGCTAAGGGCTTTCCAAATATAGGAGTATAGTTTCTGGCCAGAACTAGCTGCCATTTTCTTATTGCATTTGAAAAATACCAGTTCATTAGTTTGCATCAACATACTGCATCTTTGAAGGATTTCTCAGGTCTACAATTGAATTTCTGCTCAAAATGAAAGAGTTGCATCTCTGCACTTCATTATGAACTGGTGATTATGGAATGCACCTGGGTCACTGGAGAGCTGGATTCAGATCGTTCCTCTCTATCTGATTTGAATCAGCTTTTTCAAATCAAGTTTCTCACATCCCAGGTGAGTGCTTTAAAAACACACTTTGGCTCTTCTTTTTAAGTTCCTGCTTCTGGCTATTCCAATTTAAATAATCATTTAATTATTCAGTGGGTCAGAAGAGAACCGACTCTTGGCTTGAGCGCTCCAGTGTGATGTGAGAGATTGAATCCAACTGGTTTCTGTGGCAAAGTCTCACAGCCTGCACTTCTGAGTATGACATGGTGAGAGCAGTCTCATATCCTTACTGTTGTCTTGCTGCCTTTTCCTTTTGAAAAATTGCAAAAGGTATCAGGTTAGTCCCAGAGGAGAACAAAAGGAAATTCTAAAATCTTCAAAGTATTTGTGTTACTGAGAAATTCTTTTTTGCACAGTTCACAATTCAGCTAGTATAAAAGTCAGTTGGTGATGGAGTGCATTTTGATAATCCAAAATTTTCCATCTCGACATGGAGTTTTGTTCCCATAATTTTTGTTTGGTGGGTTATGTGTTTGGACACAATATTCTCACGTGCCCCTGAGCACCGAGTGAGCAGCTCTAAGAGGTGTAATGGGTGAAACATTAACCCTTTCTCCTGGTACTGCCTTGGACCTAGTGCAGCACAGAGCTTGCTGTGGATGGCTCTCTGGGAGTACTGGGAGGAGGAAAGAAATGCTGTGTAAATGCCAACAAATGCCTGAGAGATGCAAGGGATGCTGCACCTGTTCCTCCTCACAGGAAGAACCTCCTCTGAGGTGCAGAAGATCTATGAAACTGGCAGATTTCTCTGTCAGGATCTCTTAAAAAGCAGAGACGAAATGTCTTAATCTGTAGAAGGGGAATCCACAAAGGGAGGAAATCCTTCTTTTCTCAGAGATAGAAATACTCATTTTGATAGCTGCTGTTTCCTCTGTCTTTCATTCTTAACTTGTCTGGCAGCACAAGTCTGGCAGAATCCATGCTGTATTGGTTGGTTCCCCTCCTGGCTGCTCTGCAACAGTGATGGATGGGAGCCAAGGGAATAAATATAGCTCTGAGTTCCAGTAGTAACCCCCTGCCACACTTCTACACAGAAACTGGGAGGTCACGGGGGGAGAGGGAGTGGGCAGGCTCAGGTCTGACTTCAGCACACAGGGTGTTTCTGTGCTCCCCGAGGAAGGGGAAAGGTGCTGCAAAAACCCGCTCCTGCCTTTGTTTCCATGCAGAACTGAAAGGATCTGTAGATCTATTTAAAAAGCATTACCATTGGCTGTGAAGTTTCCATGTGAGTTTATTAAATGTGGACATTTTAAATATGTAAAAATAACTTCACCATTTTGTTATTTCCTTTTACGTATTTCACTCCGGTTGGAAAAATGAAATCAATCTAGTCAGCTTTTCATCAGTTTCTCTTTGGCTGTCATGCAGTTGCACAATGCTGCAGTGCTTGGCTAGCAAAAATGTTTACAACGAAAAATTGTTTTCAATGGGATTAAAAAAAGAACCATGGAAACATTTTTATTGGTCTTCAATTTTTGTGCAACTTGTATTTTTACAAGACCTAAGCTACATCAATAGTGTGGCTCTAATTTGATTTTAAGATTATACTCTATTTTTATATATATTTGCAAGGTATAACAGACAAGATACTGTTACTACCCTCTGTCACAAAGTACAGAAAATTCTAACCTATTTTGTAGCAGCTGGCTCAAAGTCCATGGAAATCATGAGCACCTTGCAGTTGACTCTCAAGGGTTTCTGCTCAGACCTTCTACCTGTGTGTAAATACCTGTTGTAAGTTGGTTTAAGCAGTCTTCATCATTCAGAACTGCTCTGAGTTATCTCTGCTCTGTTAATGCTGAGTTTGCTACAGATGTGGTGAATCTGGGAATATACCTGCAACCCTTAAACACCTTTATTGCTGCTGGCACCTGTAGAAATCTCACATACGGAGAGTATATGAAGTCAGATCTTAGAAGGTTAACTACAATAAAATCCTAGGAAAAAAATATTGGCTGACAGTTACCCTTTGCATCAAAACTCTTAAATTCTTTTAAAAAAGGTGCTTCTGATGAGTGTTAAGTTAGTTTGGATTTTAATTTATTTTGCTTTACAGTTTATGTAGCAAAAGGCTCTTCTAGGCATGGCCTGAATTTGTGGCTAATGATGACTGCTTCATGAATAGGTGGGCTGGGGTGGTCTGGGGAGGCACTGCACCTCTGCAGGGGCTGCTGCCACTAGAAGCAGAGAGGAATACACTGGCACCCTGAGCTGTTTCTTGCAGTGCCTTTCTGCTTCATCCAGTGTCCCTCAGCAGCCACCCTGAACCCACCATAGGAATGAGGAATGGTGCCCCTTGGGTACCCTTTGAAATGGGAAAGCCTTTCTCTTAGAGAAACATGAATTTCCTAGGGCCCAAGCTTGCAGATAAAACCTTTTCCAGGGTTTGAACTCACCACTGAGTTCACTAATTGAAGACCTTAATGAATGTTGTGATGATCAGGTCTGCTGTTACTAATTCAGTATCTTGTTTTCAGGTGCAAGCTGGCTGAGTCAAATTTAGTCTTCTTTTAAGTGAAATTTTCCTCACACAAGCAAAAAAAAAAAAAAAATCACCACAGCCCCCCCCTGCTTTATAAATATATTATATCTCAGTCTCTTTCAAACACCAACTGTTGGTTGGCTACTACTCATGTCATGATACTAAATCATTGACTTCAGACTATTAACCTTTTGCTTACTGAATACAACTTCTGCAGTGAACTCACATCCACCATCAAGTTAGACAGAAGTTGCATTTGATTAGATAACTGTTGTGGAAAGAAACAAATGATCATGCAGACTTTTTCTATGATATTAGGAAAGGTATTGAAATTTGATTTACAAATAAAACCAGCTGGATTTGAAAATGGTTTACATGTGTATAATCTGTAATGTAACACAATTTAAATTCTACTCTGTAGCTGATATATATATAAATAGCTGGTATAAAAAAATACATATAGCTTGTTGTTACGACACATCATATATATTTTGCTAATTGTGCATTATTTTCTTGGTTTTAATTGTATTGGGGAGCAAATGTTTTGTTGTTTAAAAAATAACATGGCACAATTTTATAATTTCTGATTTAATAGCAAAATTATCCTTGAAAACTCCATCGTTTTTTCCTTCCTTTAAGGTGCCAATAATCTCTGCACCTTTCTCTCTGGTGCTGGTGGTGGAGCTGAACACAATAGAGCAAACCAAAGATAGGTGAGGGAGAAGCACTGGCTTTCAGCATGCTTCCAGCTCTGTGTGTAGGGTGTCTGGGTTAGCCACAGTGCTAGGAAAGCATGGCAGGAGAAGCAGGGCTGGCAGATAGAGGAAGAAGTGTTGCACATCTCTTTTTCATACTGGATTTGAAGACAACTTTTCCTCCTTTGGGTAGTTTCTTCTTATTTGAAATAGGAAATTGGTTAAAAAAAAAAATGAAGGGGCAGGGAAGTGTCTTGAACACTTTCTGTGCTCTGTTCAGATGTGTGTGTGTTTTTCACAGAATTATCCAGAAAGCACCTGTGAATACTGGAAGTTCTCCTTGTTAAACTGAGTTCTGCCAGGTTTGGAAGCCATTTGTACCTTGTTCTGGGTCTAAGGTGCTTCCCGTGTGCACCTGCTGAGTGTAGAATTTAGTCCTGTGCATTTAGGATTTTCCCTCCCTCGAGATCAGTGTTTAGTACTAGGACAGCTTTTATATGTTGAATAAGGATCATTTATTCCTATAGAAATAAGAGGGTTTAACAGCAATGTGCAATCAATATGCAGAAGCCTACTAAGATAATTTGTATTCAAATGTGAACAACATTAATTCTAAACAATTTTAAACCCTTATTTTGTCCAATGATTGCTGGACATCTAAGAAGGCTCTTCTAACTTATTAGTTTATTATCAACGATGTTGCCAACACTTAAACTCTTCAATTAGGTAACCCAGTTACCTATTATTCTGTTAGAGCTTGTTGCTCTCTGATTAAAGTCCATACTGAAACACTTCTTGCCTTAGCACAGGTGCCCCATCCTTCTATGAACAGGTGTATGTGGAGTTTGGCAAGTTTACAAGGAGGATGTAAATAATAATTACTGAATAATAATTTAGTATTTTATAAGATGCTTGCATGCCTGTCTTACAACAGCATGACATGAAGACATCTATAAAAGGTACAAATATCTGTATAATAACTTGTATTTGAGAAAGTGGTATGACAAGAATAAGAATACTTTAGAATGTTCATATCTTTTTATTATGTTCAATACTTATTCCTCCCTTGGTTTACATGCTTAATTTTTCTCAGGAAGCCTGTATATTAATAAAATTTTCTGTAGCCTATAGGAATTGTATAGTTTGTGGGGAGGATTGTATGTATCTTCAGCTGTGAATAATTTGTGGATATAATTTGTTTCATGAGCTCTCTTTCACATTTTATGAACAAGAGGTTCACATACATGTAAAGACTGTCAGTGAAAGGTGTTCCCTGCCAAACCTTACTGTTACAGTGCTATGAATCCTCCTGTACTGCTTCAGTTGATCTCATATTGAGCATTTCTGGAATAGCATTTGATCCTGACTTAGTGTGGAAGCAGTGCTATTGAAACATGTTTAGTTTTTTGGCTAATACTGGGTGTCAGGTGCTGAAGCACTTCTGTGCTGAATTGCATCTTCTGCAGTTAGAAAAATTCAAAGTAGTGAAAAATCCTGGACACAATTCAGTTAGTTTATGATTTAGGTGTTACAGTGTTTTGAAAACCTGCAATATGTCATATTACCTTCTTGTTTTTTAAAACTTTTTTTATCTCAGTTGCTCCCATCAATAATCTGTGATTTCAAAAATCATGTGTGGTCTCATAATTGTTTTTTAAATTGGATGGAATAGTAGTTCCTTTAAAAATGTGGTTCAAAGGAAGAGTTGCTTTTCATACTTTAGAATAGCTGTGGTCTTGAATTACATTTAGAAAAAGATGTATTAAATATAAACAAATACAGTGTTCATGTAAATGTTAATTAAGCTCACATCACAGAACTGTGCTTTTTTTGTGAAGAGCAGGAAAATTTTTCTCATTTTCTTGTTCTTTGTACCAAGGCTTGTCTGGCTTCATTGCAGCACCACCTTCCCACAGCAGGACAACTTCAGACCCCCAGGGATGGGGCAGGTCCCTCTGCCCATGGGCACTCCTACTCTGAAGCTGCTGGGTCTCTGCATCAGGTCCTGCCAGGGCTGAGCCCTTAGCAGCTGCAGATGAGGCAGTGTGGAAGGCAGGGACTTGTAAGGAGTTTTACACCACCACACACAGGTCATGAAGAGAGGAAATACATGTGGGGAGTGGCCAGGACAGGCAGGAGCTGGGTGCCACTGCTCAGTCCTGTGTCAGGGGTGGATCATCAGGATACAGGGGATGCAGACCATGGGAGCTCCAACCTAGGGGCCAACTGAGGAAGAGGAAGGTGAAGAAAGAATAAGAATTTTTTTAATGTGTCCCAGGATAATGCTGTCCTCTATACATTTAGATAAGAGCAGCCCACAGCCATACAAAATAGCTCTTACGTTCTCACAGGTTGTTCTGTTGAACTAATACTTGCTACTTTAATTTTCTTTGCAGGTGTTGATATCAAAGTCAGTGCTCTTTCCCTTCTCATTGGAACTCCTTGTAAAATAAGAGATCTGTACCAAATATTGAAGAATTATACCTAACAGAATGAAAAATTAACATGCTAAATATCATAAGTAATGATATAAATAAGATGCTATGTCATTCTGCTTGCCAAAGACTGGGCCCTCTTTTGTCCAAAACCAGATCATGTTCTTCATCTCTCTAATGGAACTATTAGAAAATTCATTTTGGAAGCCAGGACCTTATTTGTGATGCTGCTTGTCCTTTGGGGCTGATATTGAAGCCCAGGCACAGTATAAAACTTCAGAAAGAAGGCAAATATCAGATAGTTTTAGCCCAGGATTAGCAGCTAGGACTCTTGAGTGTCATCTGAACATTGATTATTTGTCAGATAATGCAATTACATTTAATGGAGGGCACTGCTCAGGAGTTACACAGTTTAAGTAGCACGTTTGGGTTTTATGCACTGTACCATGTTCGCAGTCACAGCGGAAACATGAGTGACATTTGACACTCGCCTGTGGTGGTACTTCTCCAAAGCAGCTGCACATCACAACACTGACAAACCCACGAAATGCCTGTCCTGCTCTCCTTGCTACCAGGTCTTGTTTATCTGTCCCTGAGAGGCAGAGGCTGCCCAGGAGAGCGGTGTTGGAGGATGGTGTCACACGTTGTGTGCCTGTCAGTGAGCTGACACACTCCTATTGACTGTGACATGGCACTCACATGAAACCATGCAGTGCTGCTGCAGCTTGGGGCACAGCACAGGTTATGCACCAATTGCAGGCTGTTTTCCTCTGCCTGTCAGACCCACCAAGAGGCACAAGAGTCTGAGTGAGCCCCCAGATTTCAGGGTTTCTGCACTCCCATTAAAAGAGGAAGAAAAGAATGACATGCCTAAGATGGTCTGAAATAAAACAGAGAAGAATCCTGTCCTCACATGAACCCTGATAACAACAGGGAGGACTCCACCATCTCCTTATTACAGTGTATAAGGGGCAATTAAGGAAAATTTTTGTTTCTGTTTTCCTTATTGGCCTTGTAGTCTAAATCTTGGCTCCATTGAATAATGGGGACTTTTACCACTGAGTTCGCTGGAACCAAGATTTTCTCTTCAAAATAATTGTCAGCCTTACTCCTCCCATGGACAGGGTACCGATTTGTGTTCCTGAGTCATTCCTGTGACTCGTGAGAAAACTCTCCCTACTCAAAAAGCCTAGGGCTAAGAGGCTGACATGTGGTTTTCTTCAGTGGCAACACCTGTGACCTTCCTTCTCTGACCCAGAAAAATGCCCCTGAATTTCAGGTGATCAGGCAAGCCCTAGGACATCCTCTAATGCTCTTCTAGGCAGGCCTGCTGTCAGTTCTGGCTTGGCCAGACCTGAATTTGAGCAGAGTCCCTCAGATCGTCACCTGCAGACAGAAGAGCCCTTGACTCTTCACAGTAGCAGTCGGAGGAGCTCTGCTGACTAAAGGCTCTGTATCACAGTGGTAGCCATAATGGAAATCCTACATCACACAGAAATGAAAACATAATGAAATATCTGAACTTGGTTTATTCATGTCAAGGCAGTGTTTAGCTCAAGCCTTTGAGTATCAAAGGGATAGCCTTGACTTCAGTGACACTGAAATCTCCAAAACTGCATTTGCAGGTTCCATGCTGGAAGGGGCTTCTGAAACTGTGGCTCAGTTTCCGTGGCCAAGAGTTAAGGTGTTCCAAGAATAGCTGCCTTAGATGGGAAATTTACACCTTTTATCTGAACTTCTGCTTTTATTTAAACAAACACACCCAAACCCTGAGGAGTTCAGTTCAGTGACGGCTGAGCTTCCAAAACTGTCTTCTGAGAGTTTCAGCTGGAATTAGACAGAAGGTTCCAGCTGGTAACTGTGTCTTGAATTTTAGCAATCCTAGTTTGACTGTTACTGATTGTACAAGCAGAAGTAATAGATTTCAGTAGAAACCAAAAAGGAGAAAAGAAAGTCCTAACACAGCTCCTCTCCTGCATGCCTCAGAAATCCCAAATTCTGTCTTGTCCCATCTGTACAACTGAGAATGTTTCTTTTTTAATGGGAAATTAAATAGCACGATCTAGTTAAGGAACTGACGTCTACAAAATGTAGATGGGTATTTGTGTGTTTAAGTTCTGACAGAATTTTGGTAATTATGTGTATAGTTTTGAAATCCTGAGGATGTCCAGCGGTGGCAAAGCGTGTGGATGAGCATTGCTGTGGTGCATGCAGATAATTCATATTTTCATAGGACTTGATAGTCAGCATGGGAGTAATCTCAGACTTGGCTAATGAAAGTGGCTGCACCTGGTTGAGATCCTGCTGGAAGCTTTACTCTGTCAAAGATGCTTATGTGTGGGTGCTTCCTATTTTATCAACCTTGCCCCTTCCTTGTGCCCTTAGGCTCAGTTGCATTATGGAACTGAACCACTTGAGATCATCTCTGTTTTGGCAAAAGCTGGCTCTGCATAAATGTGAATGTCTCTGAAGGCTGCTCTTGCATGCAAAGTTATTTGGTTATTTGAAAATGTTTTTAATCTGGTAGCTGAATCATTGCCTTTGTAAGCTGCAGCTTAAGTTCTGTGTAGGTTTTATTGATACCAGCTTGGCTTTACGTTTTTCTTCTCAGCGCTGCCTACATTCAGCTGGTGGCTTCCATATTGACCGATAAGTTGGATGTTGATTCCATGAAAGCTTCCCCTTGGTGGAAAGATACTAAAATCAGTGTGATCTGTTGGAACACCAGGCACCCTTACAAATGAAATGCCGTCCTCAGCTGTCAGTGCAGTTTGCAGAGAAATGAGCACATGACAGCAATTTAAATGTTGAACCTTCTTTAATTCAACACATCATTTGGTTTCAAAATAGTTAAGTAAATTGTATTTAAATAATTGTAAACATTCCAAATAGTCTTCCAAAACAAATTGTACTTTGCATAATCGTAACTTAGGAACAAGATATTGCAATATAAATCAAGGTAGAGTGAAAAAAAATGGTAAACAAAGAAAGTGCATTTAAGTTTGTTCACATATCCTGTGTAGATATTTGACATTTTTTGTGGTTATTTAAGGCACTGTGCAAAATTTCAGACTGGTGTGGGTTAAAAATACTTAATATCCTTTTATTGCTCCATCTCTTTGAATATTTATTTTCTGAAACTTGAAAGCTGTGTGCGGTATGACTTTTGCAGTGCAAAAGGCTTTTCATTCCATAAAGTGCCTAGAAATTCGTTATGTGATCAGTTATATAAATAGGCTTATTGTTTAGAATGTGTCTAAAATGAAGCCTGTCCTTTAGCCATTTTTTCCCCTCTTATTAAATTTTTAAAGACACATATTTCAGAACCAAACAAGCCAATTCCAAAGGGCTTAATTTTCTTCTGTTTCTCCCAAATTGTACAGTATGTTCTAACAATTTAGGCTCCAGTTTGGCTAGTGGGGAGTCTTTCATTAGAAAGCATTCTGTAGCAAAACATGTATTTTTTGTTAAGAAATAGTGAATGATATAAGAATTGTAAAGGACATCTACAGCTTAATGACAGTTATATGTTTTTCAAAGGAAAATGCAAACAATAGGTAGAAGAAAGTAAAATCAATAAAAGGACATTGTATGAATATATCTGGTCCATTAGTTACAGGGAAATCTATTCTGTTCAATCTGAAATCACATTCAGCTTATGAGGTGGATAAATAAAAATGTTAGGTCCCAGTTATGTAGTCCTTTCTCCTTTTGAGCTTAATGGCAACTTTGGATGAAATGGGACATCAGGATTAAAGTCCAAATTAATCATTGTGCAGCACGATTTTCATCACCCTCACTTTCAAACAGGTTATTTCCACCAAGTAAAATCACTGAGAACTGTTTTCTTTGTATATTTAGCTACAGTTCCTGTGTTACAGAGGGAAAAAAAAGAAGTCAGTAGTAGAGTATTTGTCAGCTACGAAATGGAAATGCATGTGCACTTGTTAAGTTTTATACCTGAAGGAGTCTGCTGGAAGTTTGCTTATTTAACTTCAGTCCTTCCTCCCTCCTGTTAAAACCATTGTGGAGTTTGGATAGAAAGGTATCGAGAGAGGTTGCAGGTCTGCTGTTCCCCCAAACCCTAAAATTTAATAGGGACAACTGATTTCCTCACTAGGATTTCTGATCCCTGTGTGCCAATTGTTGGCTGATTAAGGTCAATGATAGCACTTATTCAGTACTTTTATCGACTTGGATCATGTGATAGAAGTGATTGATTTAAGCACAGGATTGCTAATTTTCTATTGTAACCATTTCTTCTACAGAGCCAGGTTTTACATTATCAGGAGTTATTTATTCTGTATTTAAAAACCATCCATTTTTCCCCTTACAGGTAGGAGTGCCGTTGCATACATTCAGAATTACATATTTCACTTGTGGGAGATGTTTTTGCCAATGTTGGATGTACCCTTTGTTTCCAGAGATCTTTGGATAGGCTGGGATTTCGAATAGCAGATAATAACATGCAGTGTGTATTATTGATGTTGTCTTAATTGTCTTATTGACAACTCACTTGCACTTGAAGAGGCATGCTAATATCAGACATTTTATGAGATTGCATATATTTTCATGACTGGAAGCCATAGCTACAAAATGATTTTAAAAGCACGCAAGCATTACTCATTAAAACATGTAGAATTTTTAAAATGTATTTTTGGGTCCACATTCGGCATCATCACTATTTAGTTTTGTTAAAATTGTCTTTCTCACCCTTAATTTTCCTTTACTAGTCCCAAATTAAGCTACTCATCGATATTTAGTGTGGAATTGGCTCTGAAGCAAAGCAAAGTACCATGCACCACTACTATTACCTGAAAAAAAAAAAAGAGTTTATAGGAACAGCAAATTATATGCCTGCAAGATACAAGAAGATGGTCATATAAAGGGAAAATACAAACTATTTCCTTCTCCAGTGGCAAGGAGGGGGTGTGGAAGAGACCATACTTTGCATGCAGCTTAAAATGACGAAAGTCTAGTTACGAACGTACTAATTGTGGCTGCTAATTCACTTCTGGTGAAGTAGGTTCATTAAGATGTTGGAATAGTTTAGTTACTGCTGGTCTCTTCTAAAGACCTGTGAATTAACTTGTGACGTTTTTAAAATTTAAAATCAATAAAAATAAAGCTACAGTATGTATCAGCATGAGCTGACAGATGCAGACAAGTATTTAGGAAAATCTCTTGCTGAGAATGATTGTAGCCTGAAGTATCCTATATATGAATGATCCAAGCATATTTTAGATTTCTCCTTTAGAAAACCTCCAGTTTGGACATCTGGGTCTCTTAATGTGTCTGTCAGGGTGAAAGGACCACTTGCTGACGTTACTTCCGGCAGCAAAGTCTTCTGGGTGCTGCTTTCTTTTGTTGCTTGTGAGGACTCCATCAGGGCTGTTTGTTTCCAATCCTGTTTGAAATGTGAACCCCTGTATTCCTGTATTGCTGTGGAACATGCATAGCCAGAATTTAATGTAAACTCTGCACATCCTTTCCACCCCAGACTTTTTTTGGATTCGCTCTAGAATAGTCCAAGGAAGGAGATGAGTTTTCAGGCTGGCTTGCTCCTCCTTTTAGTGTAAAAATCTTTTGTCTTGGAGAAACTTGGGCTTCTACCCAGCTCTATTCACTAATACCTTGCCATTTTTTCCTTCAGATTTTTTTTTCCTGAGATACTGAAATGATTATGAAGAACCACAAATTAATTCTGAAAAATACTTTTAAAAATCGGCAATTGTTTGCACCTGTCTTCTAGTTCCGTTCAGCATGTATTGCATCACTTTTGCAATTAATCTCTGTCATGCATCTTGAGGCCAAAGAACTTGGAATTCTCTTTTCTAAATGGGCTTCTGTGATCAGGTGTTTCATTAAAGATCTTAGTGACCTTCTAAGTTTTTGCCACATTTATACCACTTCAATTTCACCTCAATAAATCAGAGGAAGGTCTAACACTTGGTATTTCTGTAAGTGGGCAAATGAAGAAATTTTATATCATATGTAAATTTATAGCATTGAATTGTTTTTATATGCTGGAGTGCCCTTTTAGATAAATAATATGGATTTGGGGGCAAATTCTGTCTGGTGGAATTGATAACTGATAAAATCTGGCTCTAAAGTATCTGAATCCAAAGGTTTCATCATTGATCTCTAGTTTCTTGTACCATGTTTCTTCCCACCCACCTTTTTTTTTTTTTTTCCTCCTTTTTTCTCCTTTACAGAGGGGAAAAAAGAAGTTGCAGGGAGAACAGATAATGACAAAGGCTCCCTATAAACCCTAACTGCAGTCTGGGTGCACAGCATCCACAGAAGCAGTTTCCAGTAGCCAGTGGTGATGAACAGGTCAGAAGTGACCTCTGCTTGGTGTTACCCTGCATTGTGAGTGTGTGGGTTGGCTCTGTCTGAAGATCTTGTGCTTGATTTCTAAAATAGATCAAGTAGTGTATGCCTGGAGCAAAAGGTGTCCATCTGTGAAATATGAGCTTGAATGACCATAATATCAGGAGAAAAATGGATGACACCTGAAAATTAAATTTGTTGATAAAGCACTGGACAGAACTTCATTCTTAATTCTTTTCCTGACTTTGTGTGACCTTGAGAAATTCATTGGGAGTTGATTTTTACAGGTGCTGGAGGCCTCTTGATACAAATGAATCTTGGGGTTGCATCTGGGGCACATATCACTTCTGAAGCTGAGACAGTGCTTGCATATCTGTCTGCCGAGTGGGTAAAAGGGTTTTTGCAGCCTTTAAGAAATATTATGTTATTATTGATGAAAAGGATATGAATATGCTTTTGTATAATAATTTGCTTGGGAAAATGAAGAGTATCTGGGCTGTCTGAAACAGTGTAGATGGAGGGAAGTCTTGTGTATTTGCAGGGAGGAAAGTCTGCAGGTGTGAAGGAAATGCCCTTGCTGAAGGCCATGGCCACCTTCCCTCTGCCTGGTGCTGGTTCTGAGAGGGGCAGGCTAGGGAGGCCAGGTGAGCCCAGATTCTTTAGGTGGTCCTCACAAAATCCTGGTACCCAGTGCTATTGTGGTGATGTTGGAGGGTACATCCTGACCCTCAGTGTAACACAGACTACAAATCTGTGCCACCTTCTGTGGCAGTGTGGTTCCACGCTTACTGATGTTTGTGAAAAGAAGTATTTTCATCTTTCCTGCAGAGCAGCCACTCTACCTCCTTTATCATTTTATTTAACCTTTCTGATCCCTCTGACTCTGCTACACTCTTTCCTAGGACGAGGGCAAAGTGGCCCACGATACGCTGGCCATGGGTGCACCAGGACTTTCTGCTGTGGCAGAAGGGTGCTGTCCATCTTGCTGTTAATGCCCTTCCAAACAAATGACTAAGGCTGTGTTTACTCTTTTTATGTTACTAAACTAATGATTCCAGAGGACTGTCAATTGCAAGATCTCTTTCTGTGCTTACATGCCATTTCCAAATTCAGTGTTATTGTACATGACTGTTTAGATTGCTTTTCCCAGACATTAAACCTTCACATTTTTATGTGTTGATACTCATCTGCCACATATTTGCTCACTTACTGGGCTGAAGCAAAAATTCCTCACCCCAAGTTTACCCTCCAGCTGCAGCCTCTGAACTGAATGGCTCAGTCAGTGATTCTTCCTACACTAGAGCAGTTTTTCTTGACCCTTTGGGAAGTTGAGTTTCAGCCATTCATGTCACAGAAACTGTGAAGCAGTGTAATCTTTGATACTATTCCCCACAGGATTTTAATTTCTACATTTGACAGTTTTGCTCTTGAAAATACTCCTGGTCTCAGGCTAAAAATCATAGCTTTGGAAAAGTTGGCAGCAAGAGGGCAAGCTTAACTCTTCACCTGTATGGATTAGCCATGGAAAGCAACTTTCCAGTTGGTTGTATTTCTGGAGAGATACACTTGAGGTTTCCCATGTGGATTTTTTGATGGAGGAGATCCCTGATGAAATGATTCAGCCGAGAGGTCAGTTTTCAATTGCTGTAATATCTTTATTCTTACCTATTTTTGGAGAATAGAAAAGTGTAAACAGGAATGCCATAATCAGGTTGAGTGGACTTTGCCTCTTGGTCTTTTAGAGCTCTGATTCTCTCTTAGCAGCTATTTGATTCACAAGCAGGTGCACACTGAAGCAGTTGCTCCAGGTAAAAAAGTTTCAGTGTTGTCTGCATGGGATTGAAAACTCTTGCATGGAGACAGCTGCTGGGAAAGTCTTGTAGGGGAGCATATGGGATATTGTTGGATATTTGCTAAAAGAGTGAGTTTTGATACTTCTCTATTGGGTTGTGGTTCATGTTGCTCTTTATAGTCTCTGTCCATTGGCAAAAGAGCTCACTTGCAGTATTTCCCATGCTAGGAGATGTTGAGAGGGTAGAGTCAATACTACCTGCCAGGATCAGTGGAGCACAACATGCTCTAGTTACATCACCTTCTATTTGTGAATTGTTGCTTTGGTTGACATGGATAAGAGAACCAGCACCCTCCAGCACTGAAGCCTTTAGTGTCTAAAACTTGAGTAAAAAAGTCTAAGTGCTTTAGTTATAGTTATTACAGCTGTGTACATCCAGGACACCTGAAGGTGAGACCTTGTTTGTGCCTTTGAAAATAATTTTCTGGTTTATTTGTGTTGTAGAAGTAGCTCAAAGAAATAAAAGTACAGATTTGTTTAAGGTAAATAAAACTTTAATGTTTATGATGATCTGCAATTTCTCTATTGTTTGCAAGAGAGGAATCATTCATAGTCCCTCCTGAAAATGGACCAACCAGTCCAGTTCTATTCACTGCATTCTTATAATGCGTTATCCAGTTCTGGTTAATGTTTGTTGAAATTTTAGATCTGAAAAATTATTGGGAAAACAAGTAAAAAGAAAAAAATAGGAGATTTTAAAAAATTGCTGTGGAGTCAAAGAGGTGTTTTAAATTCTCCATTTTTTATTGTTTATCCACCTATGCTGTTTCAAGATAACCTCTTCTTCCTCAGAATAGGACATCTGTGCCTGTAGTTAAGAGTAAGATTGTTTTGGGGGGGTGGGGGAGTCTCCCCTTGCTTTAGTTGAACTGAAGTTGCAGGGCTCTCGTAGCATCCACAAAACTGTCAGCAATCCTCTGGTGCTTTTGCCAGTAGGTCAGACCATGGGGTGATGGGTGTTTTATTCTTAGAAGAGTGCTGACATTTGATTTTTCTGGTAATGCCTTTATTGTTGTCTAAAAGAAAAGTTGTGGCTACCAAATTTTGAAATTGGCTGGTCTGACACAGTGGAAAACAAGGACCTTGGTTCCAGAAGTGTGCTTGCATCACTAGATGACTGAAAGCATTGATTGACTGGTTGAGTTGAAGATAACTTATAATTCTTACCATTGCATCTCCTGTTGCCTTCTGGGCCTTTGGTAGCATTCCAGAGAGCTGACTTCATCTCCACAGAGGGATCAAGATTGAAAGCTCAAGAAAATCAGAAATTTAGAGCTCGTTTGTAGGACTAAAACAGTGAGAAAGGGTGGGAAGACGGCAAGAGTTACTTTTGAGGGTTAGGGAAGCAGAGGGCATGCTGTTGTGAGCTTGTTGTGATGTTTGGCTGCCACAGAGGTTGTTCTGTTCAGCCTCCATTTGAGAAATCAAAGTTACCCACTCTGTTGAACATTCATGCCATAATTAAGTGTCAGACTGTGACCTTTAGTATTCTAAAAAAGGAGAAATTGTTACCTTAAGGAATTTCCCATACCTTGAACCAGAACAGAATTCATATCTATGTTCCAGAATTATCTGGGTCCTTGGAGACAGAGAACTTCCTCAAAATTTAATGCTCAGGGAATCTGCTTCTTTATCAGCTCTAGTGCTTGTTTCTATGGTTAGATAAATTGGTGACCTTTTGGAGACCATCATGTTTATCAAACAGACCAATCAACTCTTTAGTAAATGTATGAGATTCATCTTCATTTAAGTATCTAAGTGTAGAATGAAATTGAATGTGTGTCTAATACATAGATTTTGCATTGCATTTGCCAAAGACATCATTTATTTGGTGTGTCTAATTCTTGGAAAAATAATCCTCAGAGACATAGGACTTGATTTCTTGAGCACAGCTATTGTTGCACTTCGTAATGAAAAATAAGTGCTTGGCCCTTCCGGGAATCAAAATGCAGATGATTCAAAATTAGCCTCCAAAATTTTGAGCATTCTAATATGAATGGTTAAAGTATTAAAATTGAGACTACCCACAGCAGAAAGCAAGGGTCCCCAGTGTTAAAATGCATACAGAGGGACTAACATGCACACACACCACACACAAAATTAATATAAGGGATTAATATTCAGCTGTGATAAAACTGGAAAATATGCACTGTGGAAAGTAGGGGAGCATGTCTTCAAAGGTTGGTTAGTGCTTAAGGTGACAGAAAATTAATGCACGTGAATGACAGTTGTTCCTGAGAGAGTCATCAGATGCAACTGTGGAAAGTCTCCTTTCCTTGAATCCCACTTCAGCTGAGAAAGTCGTTATAAATGTTTGATAGAACAAGATGGACAATTGCCCCAGGTAGGTCTGAGGCTTGACCTCTGCCACCAATGGTTGCAAGAAGCCGTTTTCCACGGTGCCTGTTCCATTTAATTTCTTTGCAGGATGACACTGGAATGCCTAAATCTCCAGTTTCTTTGTCTTGCAGCCCTTTTGCTCTGGTGGTAGATCTAGGGAGATTAGGGATGCAGGACATAACATCACTATGTACAAAGTTTGTATCAAATAAAAGGATTCAATTTTCTGCCAAGTTGGGGTTTAACCTCTCCTAGATCCTGAGCTGTGCATAATTAATGTATTTTCAATATCTTTCAGCATTTGACTTTCAGAATTCTCTCCCAGAATTAATCTTAAAGATGTTTCAGTATTCTGCCTTCAGGAAGACAACTTGCTTTTAGCTCATGCCATAATTTTTGGTTTCAGTTTTTGGATGTCATGTATCACTCTGATTAAATGTCTCTTTCTTGCAGAAGGCTATTCTCACAGGAAAAAAATCAAGCTATTATCTAACAAATGTGTGGCAGTTAATGCTAGCATGGGCTAGTGTATTTTTAATGGCAGCAATCTCTTCCATTTTGTTGCATGTGAACAAAACCTTTTGCCTGCTTTATATCATCAAAGAGCTTGTCCAGATTTGGCGGTTTTAGGTTGGGTAACATCATGATGGACGAGTTGACAGTTCATTAAACCAAAGATTTTTTCCATCCACAATAGTCTGTCTTCTGTGTATTTACTATTATTAAAGCCTGCACAATAGCATCTGTAAATAAGACATGCCTTTCCCCTCCACTAGTGTCGACTACTGATGGTGGACGCCTATAACAAAAATAAAGCTAGGGTCCTGCTGAGCTAACTTTTAATTCAACAACACAGTGTGTATAAGTACACCAGTGGCATTGTGCAAGAATGGCTTTCTTCCATTAAAGCAACATTACTGTCCCTGATGCTTCTGCCTGTCAAACACACTGAGGTTCAAAACAGTTCTGTCGGTATTTGCAGCAGTTCAGGACCCAAGTTGGTAGTCAGTAGTAGGTATGACCTGTGCAGTTTTACATGCAGTAGCTAGCTTCCTAGCTTGTTGAGCCCCTGTGATGTTTGGGATGTACATTCTTTGAAGATTACTTCCAAAGAAAGGCATCCAAATCCTTAATTCGAGATTCTGTCTATTCCTGTGGTGTTTACATTCCAGTATGGCAGAAGATCACTGAAAAAAGGAAAGATGAAAATGCACTTTAAAAAGGGTTTTTCAAAACAGGTCTCCTTCAAAGCATCACAGTCCTCCACCTCCTACCCTCTTTTAAAGACTGGGATTAATGTTTTGTGCAGGGCAAAATATATATTAGTAGGCAAGTTAGCAGTTTGCCACAGTGCTCCTGCTAGAGAGCCATCCATGGTGAAGCACTGGGCAGTGCGTGAGTGAGAGCTCTTCCTCTGCTGGAGCTAGGACATTTTTTATTAACACAGCTGCAAAGTTACTCGCTTCTGTTTTTCTCTGTGTTATCTTGGTGCTATTGTTTTTACTTGCTACTTAAAAACTACAGCCTCATCATCTTCCAGAGTGCTTGCTTGCTTTTTTTTTTTTCTTCGTTTCGTCTGTATAATAAAAGGATCAAATATTTAAAATTGCTCGCATGTTACTTTATTAAATGCATTTGTAGGAGAATGGGAATAGTTACTGTGTGGCTTTCTTGTAGCATTGAAGCTTCCAATTGTTTAGTTTTGAATTCAATCTACTTAAAATATGCAGCATATTTTTTTATTTATTTTGTGTGAATATGGCGTTCATTAAAGGGCCTAATAACAAAGGCTAAAGCTTGGCACAGGGTGCCTGTTATGCAAGCTTTCCCACACGCAGCTCTGCCAGTACCCCTCAATTCTGACCTGCAATAATACCCTTGCTATTCTAGTCCTGGGCCTTGCCTGAGCAGCGGCTGCAAACTGTGTCAAATCATGTGTGTGCAATTTTTGTGATATAGACAAATGAGACCTTTAGACTTGTTTTTATTTCTGACCTTACAGTAAGTCATAGATGTTTTTAAAAACAATTTCAGCAAGTAATTTCTTAATAAACCAGGAGCAATGGCTGAAATAGGAGTGGTAAAAAGAAATTGATGAACAGTTTCAAGATATACTAAACCCCTGTGTTTGTATGGGAAGGTAATGATTTAGAAAATCTGTACGCCGGTGCAATTATTGTTAACTTCAAGAAATTTTTAACACACCTCTGGTGTGAATGAGATTCTCTCTCTTTTTGTGTTTCTAGGAGATATTTAAAAGATGTAGACAGATGAGGTTTTTTTTTTTTTTTTTTTTTACTGTTTATAATTTATCTTAATAAAGATGGCATCAGACATTCAGCCATCATTGTGTATAGCAGCAGGAGTGAAAGGATCAATTCCTTGAAAGGATTTATGCCCCTGGAATTATAAGGGTTTTTTTTAGGGATGTAAATAATTTAAGGGAACTTTAGTAACTAGTGAATGATCAGCAACACGTGGTATGTAAACTCTGACGGAGAGCGGGCTTTAAATGCAGACAATGCAAATAAGCATTCCAGCAAGCAAAAGAGATTCACCTACACATATGCAAATACTAAATCCCAGCAAAACATTAATTTTAAGATTAAAAATAGCCTTTCTGCTACCCGAGCACCTATGTAACTCTGCTTCTGTCCTTTAAAAAACAGTTTTATGAAGGAGCAGTTGAGCCAAAATTGAAAAAAGGGGGCATGTAGCCTTTCAGGCTACGATGATTAGTATTAAGATGAGTTGCACTTTAGCTAGGCTGAAACTTGTTCGTAACAGAATGTTAAATACTTACTGAAAAGAAAGATTATGTCTATCTAGTTACACCATTCCTTGATATATGCACCATGTCAGAGTGCCATTGTCTCCTGGGTAAAGACTGAGAGTTCAAATACCCACTATCTCTCCCCTGGTGCTCCAAATGCTCTGCTTTGAAGTTTTTATAATCCATCTGTCATCTTCTAGCAGGGAGGGCACATGTTCTGTACCACTCAATTATAGAATTCTCTTTCGCCAGCTACAATGAGACAGGAAAGAATGTTATGGGTGGTTGAGAGAAACTGTCAGATATACTAAATTCCTGGGATTCATATGGATGATGTTATTCCAGTGTTGGAACACAGCATGTGTTATTGTTAAAATGTATTAAGGATACATCTTGTATTGTACCATTTAAGCATTTTGATATTTGCATAGTTTTGTTACTGTTTGATTTTCATTTAGAATGCTGAAGCAGCCAAACAGTCTGAGGTTTGATAATTTCATTTGTTTTGGGTGGCAAAAAATGACCAAACATGCATATATTTTGGAATATCTGAAATTATCATTATTTCTATTACAACAGTGAAATGGAAAAATTCTATTTTTTTGTGTGGAAGTGCTGCGGAACAGTGGAAGTGTTTATAGACCGGTAATATTTGCCATACCAATTGTTTGTATTATGATATGAACTGAAGGCCTGAAAATTATATGTGCTACCATCTGGTGAAAACAGGAGTAGCATTTCATTACGTGGTATGTATAAACAATAGCAGCAGTGTATTCTGAAATTATAGTTAATATTTTACTTAAAGAAATCTACCTTATAGGGACCTAGCATACTTGATAGCACTCTGGTTTTTCATGTACTTCGTCCCTGGGGTGATTTAATTTGTTGTCTTATGTGAAATGAGTTTGATGAGCTCAGCTAAGTCTCTTGTGGATATTAATTCATGGTGTAAGAGATCCCACATAGTTTTGCAGAGGCCGGCATAATTTTAAAACTGTGTGGTTTGCTCAGAACAGGGTCAGTATGTGTTGGAACAGAATTTATTAGAATACGTAGATTTTTTTTCAGGGCAGATTTATGGTACTGGTGATTGCAAATGGTTTTGTTTTTTTCTTTTTTTTTTTACATAAATGTATAGTCTGGCATGAGTCAAGCAGCCGCCCTGAAATTCAGTTTCAGAGATCCTTTATGAGATTCCTTTAAGGCTCCTGAAGTGGACCAGAGGCTCTAGGAGTCTCCAGATGGTGCAGACCCCTTTGTAAGCTGAAATCAAACTCCCACAAACATGTTCTGAGCAGTCAGCAAGACAACCTCTTGCTCAGACCGTATCTGCAGTATAAATACATCCTCCTGTTCCAAACAAACAGGAATCCTGCCATATCTGAAATCTGGCAACTGCTTTCAAATACAATTTACTGTCGTGGCTTGCTATTTTGCAGCCTGTCTCCTATATGTTGGGTCCTCCAGGATGGAGGGAGGGCTGGGGCAGTGGCAGGGGGATGTCTCTTTTAGGTTAAGGAGGTAAAGGGATTGCTCAGCTGCTGAATTCTGGTAAACTGAGCACAAATGGGTTTGGGTGAGGAACAGAAGGCAGCATCTCTGATTATCTGACCTGGGCTGGTTACAGTAAAAATGCAAATAAGACTTTAAAAAGCTCCAATGGAGAAATGTAATAAATTGCAGAGAGTATGATCCGAGACAAGACAGTCCTTCTCTTTCACCGTGTGGGCCCAGGACAGCAGTCAGGAGCAGATTTTGTTGCATTTACCCACTTGAAGCTGGCTGGTATTCCTGTCTTACTCTTTGCACCAGCTGTGACCACTGGCTTCCTGATGCTGGTGATGGGAACTTTTGGAGAATTAGGCTCTCCCTGGCCAGTGTTCTCTTCAGGAGATCTGCCCACAGGTGTCCCCAGGGAGGTGGTGATGAAGCCCTGCTGAGGTGAGTGCAGCACTTGGTGGTGTACAGAGCTGTACTTTCCAAGGTGGGCACGTTCATAAAGAGGTTTTTGCTCAAAGATAACCTGTGTGCAGTGACCTGTGCATGGACTAGTGGGGCTCAGCTCTCCTGACCTGTGCTTGAATGGCTCACCCTCACCACGTGGGAACAACCCACGAGCTCTGCGTGAGCTGCAGCCTCCAAAGCCTTTCAGCTCTAAAATTGCCAGACCATTATTAATTTTTGTATTGGATCTTTCTGCCTTATTTGCCTATTGCTCCCATTAGCCATGAGTTAGCTGAAACCTAACTCTGATTCTGTTGATAGTGCTGAGACTGGACACTCTGAAGTCTAGGGGATGGAAGCCCACTTCTGTTTTTAATTGTATCTCCTACAAGGCGCCAGATATTTCCTCACTGTGTTTATATAGCAGCCAATGCAAGTTTTGAAAAACATTTCCACTAATGGAAGATTTGTTTTTTATATATGCTTTACCTTTAGTGTGTCTATTCAAACTATGCATGGACAAGGAAATATTCCATTAATCCCATACTGTGGTGCTTTATTCACGCATTAGAAGTATTTTTTTAAAAATTCAAAGTAGGAGGTTTGATGTTTTGTTTGCTCTGATATTTGTTTTGTTTTGTTTTCTTTGCTTAGCTTTTCTCACTTATCTTTCATAATTTCTCTTAGCAGCTTTTTAAAAATTTTCTTCTCTTTCTTCTTACTTTCTCCTTCTCTCTATCTTACAGGTGTACACTAGCAGTAGAAGCCCAAGTTGGAAGATTATCAGTGAAGAACATAGTTTTTAGGTCCTAGTAGAAACTTCATCACATTGAGGAAAAAAAAAAAAAAGTGAAGTTTGCAGTTTGCAGGACCTAGTGAAACCTTGAGTATGAAAACTATTTAAGTATTTGCACTTATTTGCTCTCTGACTTTCACTGGGCTTCCTAACCTGCATTCTGAGGGCTTCCACTTTATTTTAAGCCTGTATTACAGTTCTGTGGAAATGGCAATAAATGAAAGTAGCCACGCTGTTGTTGGTATGTTACAATGTCAGCAAATTTGAGTGACTATTTTGACGCAGACATCTCATATAAATTTCTATTTATTTAAGTCTAATTGTATAAAAACAAACCCCCAAACAACAACAAGCGGGAAAAAAACATCCAAGTGTTCCCCCATTATTTTTAATACACATATTAAACTATGATTGTAATAATTCTCTTTACCATTACTAAGACAAATGTAAAAATATTTATTCAGTGGAATTTTCTGAGTATAGCTATCTTAATCAACAGAGCAAAATTCTCTTTGGCCAAGCAATTAATTTTTTTGATGGGCATGTAAAATATGTGGGGTTTTTTCAGTTTATACATCCTCCTCACGGTAAATAATGCCAAATAGATTTAGTATCTGGACAGACAAATTTTTCATTATCACTTGGAAGCCTGATTTAAAATATATTACTTTGAGAAATACAACATTGAGATTTTAACCAACCGTATTGTGCTGCAGCTTATTGTTCTGTTGCAGGGATAATGTATTAATGTTTATTGAGTTCTTTATAAATTTATATATGTTATATATAGCCATAATTTCCTTTGTGATCCTCTCTTTTATTAAGCTGGAATTTTATAAAGGTGAATTTTAAAACTGCCGGTCATTAGGCATGTTGCAGTTTGGGAAATATTTTTTGTTTTGTTTTTAAGCTTAATGTTTTTTACTGTCCTTTCTGTATTTTCCCATGAGATTAAGGTCGTATTTTTTATGCATGTTGAAAAATATTCACTTATCAGTATGGGTGCAACTGTAAACAAGTGATAAAGTGACAACATTTGCAACAGCAAAACTGACAGCATTTGCTTTAATTTTCTGCCATTTTTGTAATTATATCAATCAAGACCAAAACTAAAATGATATTTTAGCATGCTGTAAGAAATGAGGAATTCAGATCTTAAAAGACCATTACAATTAGCTTTGAAACATTCACCATTTTAACATAATTGTTTCATATAGTTTATACGTCTTCATTTACAGGCAAATATTCTGTTGATCTTTTATAAACAAAGTAGCACCCATCTGCTTCTTGAGACACTCCTGGCGCCTATTCATTGCAAAAATAATACATGTCCTAATGACTTCCACATATTTTGAAATCTCCCTTTTGAAATTGGTCTTGGCAGATTATTTGCAGGTACTTGAGTTGCATCTGTTTGCAATTTTGCAAATGCGGAAGACTTTAATGTTGAGCACTGCAAGAGGGCTATTTTAATCCTCAGATAACATAGGCTGTCATCAAAAGCCACATTTATCTTTTCGAAGGTGGGGCAAATGTTTAATGTTAAAAGACAGTAAAAGGTCAAGGTCAAGGCTGAGGTCTGAATATTTTCCTTTCATAAAATTGTGTCTTTTGTCATTTACTTCTTGCATTTTTTTCATTTAAGTTTCAGCTTAGCTTCCCATTGCCAAGAGGATGTTTTGCTGATAAAAATGAAAGATCAGGAAGAGAGTAAATCTGAAATAATTGTGAACTTCGGTCTGTTGTACTTATTATTACCATGTGGTTAGCAGCTGACCAACTTAAGCCGTTTTTATTTACACTACAAAACTGAGCAGCATTGTCCTAGCAAAGTACAACTTTTATTTAATCACTAGACTATGTTAAAATGGAGTTCAGGGTCTCCCTTCATCTCACAGAAGCAAGGAGGTAAGGTTGAAATGACATCCTTAATGTACCTCATTGGGCCTTGTTATTGCAGCACATATGGTACACTATGAAGGATTACCAATTGTTAGAGGACCCCTGCAAGAGTTGGGCACGGTGGGGGTGAGTTAAGGATGACATTTCAGCTTTAATTCCCCTCTTGTTTTCCCTATTACCTTTCTACTGGTAACATTTCTTCATTTATTTATTTTTGAGACTGAATTTTGCCTCTTGAACATTAAAATACCTCCTCCTGCATGAAAAGGGGTTGGTTTTTAACACAGAAGGAACTGGAGACCAAAAGCTTTTAGAAATGGTTATTTCGAGGCAGCTACTTTCTGTTCATGTTGCTGTGCAGTGAGAATAGCTGGAAACTCGAAAATGTGCCAAGATTTTAAACACCATGAGGTTTAGTGTGAAAAAGGACTGAGTGAATGTTTTGTGCAATACATGTTATTTTCACGTTTCTTGATTAGGTCTTTGGTTAGAAGAGGAGCATGTGCTTATCTGTGAACTTTCACTCAAGTGCCCTAAAGTTTGCTGCGCTTACCAAGTTTAATAAAATGACTGTGGAACAGTTGCTTATGAAGGTTTCCTACCGAGCAGCAGCCACCCACCTCTAAGGTGGAACAATAAAGCTATTTTTACAGCCTGTAGCAGAACAGGACAGGAATAAATACATCAACCAGATAAAATTGCTGTGAGAGCTGAGGTGGTGGGATGGTAGCATTTAAGATAGCATTTGACCAGGGGTTACGACTTCAAAAGTGTCTCAGGGAGCTACATGCCTGTGGCTTATATCTTCTGAAGTGTGTGGCCTTTTGGGTTTTGAGGTGCTTGAGTTACATTTTAGTGGGATTTAGGTGCCTGAATAAGGGTCAAGGACTTGCATGGCTTTGGGATTCTGGCCCTGCGTTCAATTTTCAAAAGCCCATTATGCACATCCCTTAAAATGCTTCCCAGGGTGGTAAATTTAATACAATCAAAGCTCTGTGCACTACTGTCAGATGTTTACTGTGGCCAACCAGAATTCTGCTTTTCAGAATTAAATGAAAATTCAGTTTATAGATGCCTGGTTTCTCTCTATTATCTTGGCACACTGATTCGGTGCTGTCTTGTAGGATGTAGTGCCACCTCCTCTATCAGCATGCTGTCTCCTCATTATCATTTAATTATTTATTGTTTCTATTGCAGAACACTTGGGCCTACTCAGGGAACAGCTGTCTGTGCTGGGGTGGAGCTGAGTATTTGGGGAATGAGTAAGTAGAAGTAGTTGCAGTGGCAGTCAGGATGGAGAAGTTGAAGAGTGTTCTGTTTAGAAAGAAGAGATTGTTTCTTAAACTAGGGCATGGGAAAAAACAGCAGGCTTGGGAGATACTTGAAATCTTTGAGACAGAGAATAAGGAGTGACACTGAAGGAGGTAAGGAAATGGCATTGCACATGAACAGTGACGAAGTAGGGAATGTCAGATATGTAGTTCCACTTTATCCATTCGAGTTTAAATTGACAACAACATAATCAGAAGAGGGGTCTCAGGTGCAGGCAGGTGTGCAATGCTGAGATGGCAACAGTTGTAGCAGGCAGATCTGGGTGCCAGTGAAATAAATTGAAAGAAGGCACATGGGCAAAAAAGAGATGACCCAGTCAGAAAGCAGGGAAGGAGAGAAGGGTAAAACATCGTTGTGTGGGACTCCACAGAAAAACTGGAGATGGTAGAAGTGTGTTGTGGCAAATAAGACACAGAAAAACTTAGCAACAAGAATGGTAAAATTATAGATTCTTGGAGCAATTAAGTGATCTTGGCTGCTCTCCTGCTGAGGCAATGGCATGGATACATTTGCTAGATCTGGTGGGACAGCAGCACGAAGTGGTTATCTAGTTGGGAGCAATTGTCATATTATTGTTCATATGCTCTGAAAAATGTATTTAGCGGTTGCTGCAGCCAATTTTCAAATGCTAACTTAGCCATTATCCTCAGTTTTTATGGCTCAAATATGAGTCCACATTATGGATTTGGGTTTTGAAAACCAGCAACTTATCACTAAATTTTTATGGACTTCTACAGCCAATGAGTACTGTTAGCCTTCTTAGATTTTTTTTCATATCAAGATTGTCTTATCCTTATAGGGCTTATAATCTTTTCTGTAATCAATTCCCTCTTGTTTTTTTCAGTCAAAAGAATCTGTATAATCCTTTTTGGAGGATATGCAAGAGAGGTTAGCTGAAGTTACTCATCCTTAATCAGTGCTCTTTAACCAAGTTCATGCTGCCTGCTTTTCTCAGAACGTTCCTTTGGGCAGGAAGATATTGCCTGTCTCTGCAGTCTCTCAGACTGGTGAACAGTTAGAATATGGTGATGCTCCCCTGGAAATTTCTGAGGCCATGTGAATGCATAAGAGAGACAGGGTTGCTGCAATGAGCTTCACTTCCTTTTGCTCTTGTACGAACTGGGTCTCTCTAACCATTCTGCTTAGCAAACAAGTCCTGTTCTCTTGCTTCCCAATTTTTATTGTCTTTGGAGGCATATTGATGTTCACCTGCCCAGATATCTTTACAGCTACTAATGAAAAAATACCTACATTAACAACATAGACACAAGTGCACCTTGGGATGAATGTATTATTTATAAAGACTTACCATCACACCCCTCACAGTTACATTTTATGCTGCTTGTGGGTGTACTCCTGTGTCTTGTTGGCAATGCAATTAGTTGCACTGTGGGAGATTCTCAGGTTCAAAGCCAGGCATGTAAAATCTATTTCACCCCTTTTTAATATGTGGGTCTTTTTGTAAACGAAAAGAAAAAACCCAAAATCATGGGACCCCTTCACAAACAAAGCAGAATAACACTATTTGTGAAAATCCTTACAAAGTCAGATCCAGCCTCTGCTGCTGCTTTTTATACATTGCAGCTCAGCATAGTTGTACTAGACCAGTACTGCTCTGCAGGTGGAAGTGTGAGGGCCATTGAACAGTTTAAGTTTTTCCAGTGGATCACAATTACAGAAACATCTGTGCTAAATAACTTTGTGCAGATGCACTGTGAAAATTCAGTGTTCAATAGCCCTCAACATTTCTAATTTCTTACTTGTGGTGGTGTAGTTTAGAAGTTGCACATTGGGTTGCAGTACAAAGCATATTGGAAACATTTGTGAAGGGCCTTTGCAGAATGCTTATGCTGCAGTGAAAGTGCTCCCAAGCACTTTTGTTTCTTTATTTAGACTTATTCCATTTGAAAATGGACAAAATGCATGCTAAGGATACTGTTGATATAATGCTGCGTGAGAGAGTGCAGAGGTCTGTGATGTTGTTTTGAAAAAAAACTAAAATCAAATTTTTTTTGTTAAACTGGGTACAGAAGGGAAACTTGGAAAAGCTGAGTTTTAAAACTATTCAATGCTACAATGAGATCATACAAGTTGAATAAGTTGAATGCATGTGTTTCCTCAGGAAATGTATGCCCTACCTCCACTCTCTTTCCTCTAGGTGCTTTCTATTAGAACAGCAGGAATGAATTAAATTATTGAGGAATCCAGGAGCAGTTCTGTGAGTACTTTGGATGGTCCCAAGCTTAACTTCCATTAAACAACTAGAAGGTCTAAATGCAGGTAGTGTTTTGGTGCTTCCTTTAAAGGGCTTGGTTTAATCTCACATGATCCATGGAAATGCTTGATTCCAGATTCAGTGGTGTCTGCAACACAGAAATGATTTGCTGGAATCTTTTTCCATGAGACACCCACTGAGGTACTCCTTGTACTTTTCTCCTCCATCAGGGTACCTATGAATTGTCTGGACTGGAGTTAACTACATATTCCCAATGTAAGCCTGGTCTGTTGGGATAGGCAGCACAGGGACAAGTCATGTGCTACGAGTAGTGTGATATTTACGCTCTGTTCCTCATAGGCTGAGCTTATCCCATACCATGGCAGCCAGCCCAGCTCAGCAAAAGCCATTTCCACTTCATTTCTCAATGTCTGATTTTGCTTCCATTGAAGTTAATGGCAAAACTCCCACTGTCTTCAAGTGTAGAGGGATCAGATATTCAGAGAGGTTGGCTACACTTTTTGTGCTTTCATCTACTTGGAAGTCAAATTTTGCACTTAACTTCTTTTGATCTCTTAGAAAACTCAAGCTTTACTTATTTTCTCCCAGCTATTTCTGTAGCTTGATGTTACACTTTTCTGTGATTCTACTGGTTAGGTGGAACTTGTTATTTCTATTTTATGTATTGGTTCATGGAATAATTTTACTTTAATGAAAGACTCGAAATTTGTTTCCCTGTGATGAGATTTTGTTGCTTTTCTTTAAATCACTGCAACCTTTCTATGGACCTAGGCTCTTGTTAATAAAGGTCATAATGACTGGCCATACATAATTATTTGTGTTAATGAAATACTTGGCTGCATTTATGGTCCATTCAGAAACAAGTATGAGTCTGATAGAGACAAATATGTTTTTCAGTGTGGATTTACATACATTTATGGATTAGAATCAGGCATTCCTCCTTTTATAGTCCGTGTAGGTTTAACTAGGTTAAAAGGTTTCCCTGAATATTCATCCAGACATTTCTTTTGAAATAATCTTCTGGTTTAAGTTTTGCACAAATTAAAAAGTACATGAAAACTGGAGGAGGAGAAGAGGAGGGAGCTGAAAAGAAATGAAAAACTAAGTATATTTAAGTTTTAGGGCTTACAAACTCCCAAATTTCAGAGCTTTGTGAAATTAAAAGGTTAGCTATGAATAACCACAATCAAACCTTTTCTTTTGTCCATATTTAATTCAAATGAGATTGCTCCATATTGACTTCTAATGCTAAAAGGCCACCCATCATGGAATCCCTGCAGCCAATGAAGCAAGCAAGTGAATGCTTTCTTAAATGATGCTAATCAGTCCAGAGAGGCCTGCCCTCTATCCCCATCAGTATTCTGTAATTCAGATGTGCTGATAACCTGAAATTGAATGTGTCAGTATGCAGACATGTGAAGAAAAAAGGAAACTAAAAGGCAAAAGAGGCAGCTATAGAGACAATGCCTGTTTGATTTTTTTTTCTTTTAAGGGAAGAATAAAAGGAATAGTTAGTAGCTGTTTTCCAATGCTTACTGAGTGCTATACAAGAACATACAGAAAATTCATAAATAGGCTAGACAGCCAACTTGCAGATGGAGAGAAAGCTAAAAAAATAATTTAAAAAAACAAACATAAACCCTCAATGAACCCTAGGTCACAAAATAAAATGCATTTTAGAAAGACAATATCAACCAGTATTATTAAAGTGTTTCTGTGTACCTAAAAATGTTTGTCTAAATTCTTTAAAAAGAGGGCTCTCTTAACCTTGCAGTATCCAGCAGAAGTCAGTTGCTACATCTTTCCTGCATCTTGATTTTTCCCCAAAATTTGGGTTTCAGCTGTTTTATATCATATCTTATCTGGTTTAAATTCTGAACAGACACTTCCATGTCAGATGCAGATTTTCTTCCAAAAATTTTCATACATTTGCTGTTGTATTAGATAGTGTTGTATCAAAAAGTAGAAAAATTTATTTATTTTTTTTAGCCTTCCTTCAAGATAATTATTTAGTTTCCTGAAATAATCTTTGTAGAAACTCTGGTCTCCTTTGGGCCTGTTGTGCATGTGTAAGCAGAGGCACACATCTGAAGGCAGAACAGGGTCCTTTGTTCTTCAAATGTTCTGCTGCTTCTCATAATGTATGTTGAAGATGTTGCTTCAATTTGGATTTGACCCTTTGGGCTCGTACTCAAGTTCTGCCTTGTATTTTGCAAAAAGAAGCATTGCAGAATATGTTCTTATTGCATATAAATGTATGCTGTAAAAAGTCTATGTCATATATGTATTTCATTATGTTAGCAGTGGAAGATCTTTTCTCCACTGACAGCTTCTATCAGAAATTTATCAGAGAGAGGAATAATACTGGTAATCATGCAGAGTTGAAATCTGGGGCATTGAGAGAAGATGTGTTAACTAAGTTATACTGAGGCAGTTTGCTTATAGGAGTTTTAGTGGGTGATGCTGTTGAAAGCCATTTAGCTTTTCTTGTCAATGGGTTGCAATGCAGACAAGTGTCAGTGTCTCCATTAATAATGGGGAAATGGGGACATTGGGAAGAGGGACAGCTTGTCCAGGTTTAGTGAGTAGATCAGTTGACAAACCTGGGCAATGAGCATGGTCTTGAACACAGCACAACCTACCAGTGGGTGCTGTCAGCCCTTGGTGCTCTTGCCAAGCCCTGGATGTGTTGTCAGAGGTGCACCTGCCAGGTGTGTATGCAGCAGCTGTGCTGTGCTGGGGATGCTCCGTGCCCATGGGCTCACCTGGCCTGCAGGTAAACAAGTATTTGGCTGTGGGGGACTGGGGTGGCCATGACTCAAAACAGCATTGAGGAAACTGAAGAAAAAAGAACAGTCCCCATCTTGAATGTTGTATTAATCACACTGTCTGCAGTTATGGGGCACCTGCAGACCTTGTCATAGGCATGGCTGTTTGAGGCTGCTGTGGAACAATCACATCATTTGTTGAAAAAGATGATTCTTTTCCAATTTCAGTTAAAGATTAGTACACTTCTCAGGCCGACTGAAAGTATTTTAAAGGTTTTGGTAGCTGCTGTAGCCTCCAGAGGACTCTGGCGTGCACTTTAGTGTTCCTCAGTGTTCCCTCCCCACAGCCCAGCAGGTCTGGAGCAGGAGTGGATGGAGGCTCTCATGGCTGACCAGTTCTGCTCACAAAACTGAGCTTGAACCGGATTCCTCACAGTTGGTGCAGAGGTTCACGTTGACGTGCATGTGGATGGCCTAATGCTCCCACCATTAGCCTGATTTTCAGTGTGCTAAGGACTGCAGCTTCTGTTAATCAGTGGGATCTAAGTGTAATTAGCATTTACTGAGGGACCACTCAGATGCCCTGCTGCCATGGCTTTCCAATTCTGCTGATGGAATGGAAGGAGACCAAGAACCAAACCCTGTTTTCTGGTCCCCTGTCTGTCACCAGGAGATTAGAGGCTAGCCTGAACAGGATGGAAATGACATCCTGAATTTTAATTATTTATCTGTGCACTTTTTTATATCTTCTCATTGCTTGGATATTTCATCTTATCTTAAAAATATTTATTTGAAATTGTCAGTGATCAAAGGCAGGGAAACAAAACCGAGCTGGATATGTTTTTTTTTTTTTCTTTTGGAGGAAATTGGAGTGTCAGGATAATTCTAGTGTATGCAAACTTTACAAGATGAAGCCAATCCAAATGTTATATCCTTAAGCTTCATAGTAGAAGATTAAAACTAACATATATATGTTAGTTTTGATATATCATATATATGATCAATTTTACCTACCATGAGAATTCAAAGATAACTGGTATATCTTGTTTTCAATTCAAATTAAATGATTTTTACTTGATCATTTTCTACACACACATGCATGCACTCCCTCACAAGCACACGTCTGTGTACTGAATTGATAAAGAAAGAACTCTGGTTAAATAATCCACTTTTGTCTGACAACGGAATCAGTTATAGAGGTGCAAATATGCAGAAAGCTATTTGGAAATGCATCCTCGTAGTTGTCAGGTTTTATTATGCAGGAAGGTGTCATGTTTGTTACGAAGCTGAGTGCAGATGGCAGAGTGGAAGAAATGGATCACTAATTTTAACAATGATTAATGAACAGAGATAGAAAATGAATTACATTGGACTATCGGAGGCAAGAAATATTTTTGAGAAAATTTTGACTCATCTGCTGTGCTGTTCTCTGTAAATTATTTTCTGAAATTCTATATGTTGTCAACAGTTGACTGCATTTTCCATTACTGTCTATTTCTGTTCTTAAGTACTTTTGTGTTATTAGAGATACATAATTTAAAAATACCAATATATTCCTGATTACTTGGGAAAAGTACATGTACACAGTATGAATGTTCCAAATGCTCTGGCCACAAATGTCCTGTTTTATAATACTTTCTAATTCTTCACCCTTTTATTGCTACATTAGAAATATTTAGTGACATTTTATCCTCTTATTAATACAAGGAGGCGGTTGGGATGAGGAGTCCTTCTGCGTTCTTTATAAAAATAAGGAAAAAAATGTAGACGCAAAGTTAACAATAAAATGCAGCCAAGTGGGTTAACGTGGTTTTAAGCTTACAGTGCTGATTCCACCATTTGTGATTTCACAGTCTAACTGGGAAAAACATACACACAGCTGCTTTTTAAATTGCTACCACCCACGTGCTCCCCTCCTTCACTACAAACTCTGCTGGCGCATATGCGCTCCCCGCGCTTACCCACGCGCTCGGTGGCCAGTCTCGCACGTCCTGGGCTGCAGGGGGAGAACGGAAGTTGCCACTAAGTTATAATTTGTTGTTTATCCTCGTTTTACAACCTGCTGAGATGTGCAGCCTCCCCAGCTAACCAGAGCCTCTTGCTGTTTGGATTCGAGGGCTGTGTGGGGCTCACCCATCCTCAAAGGAGGATTAGTTCTGCTTGGAGAGAGCTGTGTCCTCACCCCCTCTTCTTTCCAGTATTAAAATATATATTAAACAGAAGAGAAACGCAGTGACTGAAACAGAATTAAATGTTTCCATTGTCAATTATGGAGAGGTTCAGAAGTTGAGGTAAAATAGGGTCAAAGGCTGGCTGGGTCTTCAGCAGTGCTGTGAGGTGTTTGCAGGGGGAAGGGAGGAGAAAGGGTCTGACGGGTGTGAGATGCCTCTGCCAGTGTTGCTGCTGTCTGGGAGGCACGCAGGTGAACTGTGTTAGAAGTGAGAGGAACCCAGGGTAATCAGGAAAACAGTGCCTTTGTGGTTTTGGGAAGCACCCTGGCACATGTACACAAAATCCCAGGATGATTTCACATCCTGGATGACTTTTCATGGCCTTGTGCTGAATCTCTCCTCTGGTCTCCAGGGCTGGACAGTCTCCTGTGATCTAGCTGTGGGAATTGGAAGGTAGATGGTTGCATTTTTTCTGTGTCTCTAGGGTGTTTGTTGTGTTATTTTGGTGATCATCATGCTGGGAATTCACTGGATGATGGTTAATTGTGTTGCTACTACAGTGTTGATACTACACATGAAGCAGAGCTTAGACCTCTGTAAGAGGTTTGTTCCAGGCAGGAAAGTGCCCCCCTTTGCATTTCACCTGAGTTTGACCTGTCACTTCTCAGTAACCATGTGAGGTAGGTGACTGTGCTTCAGTCCACTGCCGAGACCTCCTCCTGCTGTATGCTTTATGCTTTATGTTAACGTGGTCATCCCTGTTTTCTGCTGTTTAAGGACCTGATCCTTTTACTTGTGTGAAGAGCTCATTCAAGAAATCTCATTGATTTCAAGAAGAATGTTTGTGTGCAAAAGAAGTGCTTGGCAGGATTCAGTTTCAGGCAAGCAGCTTTATTGCCAGAGTATCTTCTTCTCTGTATGCAAAATGATATCCTAAAGACTGCTTGCTGTTGTGTAAAAGAAAACAATAACTCTTGGGGTAGGTGTAAAATTATTCAATAAATTTGTACACTTTCCACATAAATGCTCTCTTTTCTGCAACATCAAGCTGTGGTAAGAGACACATGCTCCCAAAGAGACGTTGGGCTAGCAAGGAAATGGCAATTCCATGTCCATTGCCTCTTTTACAGGCATCAGGCTCAATCCTGCTGCGGCTAAGTGTATGGCACTTGTGATTTTTAACCTCAGAAGCTGCAGGAGAAGTGTGGTTAGAGAACTTCAAATTCAAGTTTTCAGCAGCTTTAGTCATAAATACAGGTCTGTAAGATACTCTTGAATGATTAACTCTATCTAAATTGTGCTTACACTTGCAGAAATACCTGACAAATGCACTGCTCTTCAAGATACATCAGGGGACATTTCCCTATAGCATTTTGACTCATGGAATACATAAAGTTACCTGGAGTAACTTGAACTTTTATCATTGGTCTGTACCTCTGCTCAAGATTTGTGATTTCTTCCATATTCTGTTTAAACATGTGCCTTAATCTTGCTAGAAAGTGTTAGAGAAAAATTAAAGTGACTTTATGAACTACTTTAACTCTAGGATTTTGCATGTAATTATGGTCCTGATGGGAACATACTTTAAAAAAACAACCACTGTAACAACACAAGTCCTGCTCAGGTTACGTAGCATATGCTAAACACTGTGAAAACATACCCTGTGCTTTAGTGAACAAGGTAGAAATGCTCCTGGGAGCCAATTTAGAATGTGACTTAAGGCATGCGTGGCTTTTTCTCTGCATTTCTTTGGCAAACTGGTGAAACAGCAATGGTGGCTGGGAATCCCTGGTAAGCCCCTGGGATTGCTGTGCCCAGACCTTTGTGAGGATGGGCAGTTGTCAGCTTTGGACCTTGCCTTTGTTTTAGAAGATTATTTTGCGCTCCTGCTTCTATTTGTCTTTGTATGGCAGAGCTGAGTGTGGGATGTGGAACTTGGACAGAGGGACAAGAGAAATAATGAGGTTTTGGCAAGCCACTGCTTTCACTACAGTAATGCTATTTTCCACCTTGGTAATAAACAGTTAAAATGTCTTTTTGTGTGTGTGTGGATAGGATCAATATATATGCAGTGAAGTGGCTGTGATCAATGTGCTGATTTAGGTTTTCAAAATTTCCTGTTTGATACTATAGTTCTACTTGAATATGTTACTATATATATAAAGACAGAGTTTTGTACTTATTGAGACATGTTATTTAACTGAATGTTGATAACATTGCAGACATGAGGATATGGGTGTGAATAAAAATCCCCTGTGGTCTTTCTTAGACCTCAAGTGGCTCATCTTAATTTCTTATGGCATCTTATTAGTTGAAGCTAATGCAAGTAACCTTAACTAAATTTTACTCCACTGTTACATAAAAAGCAGGAAGCATAATGAAAAAAAATGTTTTTAAAGCATTAATTTTCTTGGTGTGACAGCTTATGTGCATAAAATGCTTGTGAGACCGACATCTTGGTTATCACCATTATCTTGGCTTAACTTGAAATGCTGGGGAAGAAGAGTTGGGTTTGCATTGACGTTGATATTTTCCACTTGAGTGCTTCTGTCCTTATGTTCTTCAGGGAATGTGCACTACTCTATCTAAGAACATTTAATACATTGATGTAATGTATAGATATGAAAACTAAGGTGTATGTATAGGTGTTTCAAATGTAAAATATTGATACTAACATGAGCTATACCATGATCTGGAGGATATCTAGGAGGCCTGTCATACTTCTATTACTTCAGGTAAATAACTGATTGACCTTTGTGGTGTGCTGATACTTCACTAATCAGAACCTGAAATCTGTATAACAACACTTCATTTACTTGATAGACAAAAGAACAATTGCACTTGAAGTAATGTGATTTCTAAATAGACACTGCCTGTCAAAAATAAATGCATTAGAAGTAAAATGTAGCTCAAGGAGACAATTAGCAAACAGAGGTGACACTGTAAACAGGTGCACCCATTATTCCCAAAGCTTGTGGCAATATATTCACATCTTTTAGACTGATGGAAGATCATGTGACAGTTTGGTGAATTATCTATCTGTATCATCTGACTGATGAAGCCTGCTGCAGTTGCAGATCATTTAAAAATGCATCTCACAAATTACATGGTAGCTGGGAAAAAATGCAGGTTTTTCTGAACAATGCTTTTCTAAAGCTATGTGCTAGAATACCTAATTTTTCTTTGAAAGGATGTAGACCATTTCATTATGCTATGTATACAGTCAGTTAAGGTTGTGCAAATTCATTACAATGTTTGTTAATCTATAAAACATTTTCTATTCCAGTTTTAGTGACATTGAATATTTTTTTATGTGCTATTTCTGAAACATTTTTTCCTATGAGCTGAAAGGGAATAACACATTTTTATATAGACTTCTTAAATCGCTACTTATCAAGGAAGATTTGAGATGAGAACATTTGACCTACATCTTTTTGCGGGTTATTGGATTTTTTTGCTACATAGAAAATGTAAAACAAACAAGAAAGAATCTATAAACAAACTCCCTCTTTCTTTCTCTACTAGACTGTGATGAGAGCAGTAACACTCATGAAATGTCCTCTTATGTGATATGGTGAAAACTGCCTCAGATGGTGTTTTGTAATTTGATGCACTAACAAGATAGTTAGGAATGAAAAATGCATTTTCCTAAGCTATAATTTCATAAGTATTTTATATTTTCTTCTCTTTAAAACTGTGTATTGATGATTGTTTTCTAGAAGTAGAATTGAGTTGTGTGTGAGTGGATAGTTGTTCTTCCTGGTGACAATTAGGCTGCTACACCTTAACAACTCCTCTACACTCCAGTAATTCCTTAACACCTGACTGTGTTATTGTATGGGAATTTTTGTTTGTTTGGGGGTTTTTTTGGATTGCTACAAATTTTGTTTATCATTTGGGGCACTCCCATGGAACTAGATATACAATAAAACTGCCTTTTGTCATTTGGCATGTACCTATTCCCCAACGATGTGCTTCTGAGATGTCCCAGAATTGGAGATTTTGATTTTCCCCTTACTGTTCCATACCAAAATCCTGCAGGTGACACCTATGCCTAAATAAGCACAAGTGAAAAAATAGTTTAAATCTCTTCAGCAGTTAAAAGGTAGTGGGCTCAGGCCTACAAACCCTTTAACTTTTGTTATTAATTGTGCATAAAAGAAGCCATAGAAATGTGGGGGCAAACTGAAGTGAAATAGTCCTGCAGTCTTAGGGAGACTCTGGAAGAGTCTAAAGTTGTCATTTTTAAGGGTTTTCTATTAAGTGGCTGAATGAATGTTCTATTAAGTGGCCACTGAATGTTTTGAGGCTGGGTTGCTCCTGTAGGCTTGTCCTGCCCTCAGTCTTTGTGTAAACATTAGCAAAAAGGTCCTGCTTTACTGTAAGTGACTTTCAGATGCCAGTGGTCTTGAAATAATGCTTTTATCAGGAATGGAGTAGTCTGTCTTGAGGGCTTTGGGGCAGCTGGTTTTGGTGGGGGGCTGCTCTCAGTAGCCCCTCTTAGGCTTGACCAAAAGGGCTTCTCTGGCAGGCTGGGGAAGGATTAAGGGGAGGGATGAAGGACAGGTGAGATGGGCCTGCATTGCCCTTCTCTGGCACTGCTGCCTAAACACAGCTGCATTCCTTTGCAACATCTGGACAGCAGAAGAAAATAATGTGGCCTTTGTCAGTGTTGATATGCCAATGATTATTACAGATCTGTGAGGAGCATACTTTTGCTTTTTTAGTTGTGTTTTATTTGTAGCTTTTTTACTGCTTCCCCTGACATCTCTGGTCTGCATCTACAGCCTAAGCATGTAGATGCAGACCACTTCAGAGCAGTTTTGTCTGCTTAAACACAAGTACATTTGGATTGTGGTTGGTCTTGACTGGCAGATCTCTGGCAAAATGGTTGTCCTGGAACATGTCAGCTTTGAATACTTTTATTCAGGAATGGATGGATTTGACTGAATTTCCTGAAATGTGGTAAGGGGGCAGGACCTTTGCTTTCCAAGGGGCTGAAGCCTTCATCTGCCTTTTCGGCATGGCTTTGCATAGAGGTCCATTTTTCTGGACAGTGAGTGATGTTACTGAAGAGGAGCAGCTCCAAGGACCATGGCTGAGCTGCAGGTGGTGTGTGGGTGCATGGGGTGAGCTGTGAGACCTGCCAGTCCCTG